>NC_055660.1:187500-280000 GCF_017976325.1 Chelmon rostratus | reverse complement strand
AGGTCTCAAAGTGTGTAAAGAAGGTGCTCAGTTCACCTGAGAGAGATGTACACATTATGTCAGCACTGCTGGTTTTCCTCTTGTAGTCTGTCATGGTTCTTGGTCCAGATCTCATGGTTCTGGTGCTGAAGCACCGACAGTTGGACTCCACTTACCCCCTGAATTGTTTCTTAACATTGCTAAAGCTCCCCAGAGTGTATTTCCTGTACCTGCTGATCAGATGTGCTATACTAAATCTGGGAATGTGTTGGAACACAGTACCGACCAGGTCCTGATGTTTGCTCATGTTAGCCTCTAGAGGGCGCTAACGGTGCTCTACACAGTGTCGTGCTATCAACCTTCAAACAGCTGACGGTTCGGTTCTTCTGAAGAGAGAATGAAGCAGTTTGTCACTTCAGTTTTTATTATTAATATTCATTGAAAATACACATGAATGTGTAATTGTACGACAGTTTCTCTGAACAGGTCAGAGCGTTACACTTTTTAATGACGCCACAAACATTTGGATTAAAGCTCGATGATCCGAGCGCAGAGCATTTCAGACTTTGAGTCCCGAGTACAAACTCTCTTCATCAGTCAGTCAGAGATCAAATCTCTCTGCAGGGAACAGGAACCCGGATCAAACCCACAATAACCCCCACACCACAGAGTCCAAGACCGGATCCTCACAGGTCATTGCAGAACCGGTCCAACATTAGTTCTCCAGAGTCAGGCAACAAGAACAAATCCAACAAGTCGTATCTTCGTCGCTGAGCTGCGATCCTCTGCAGGAAACGAAGGACTGATGATGTTTTGAATTTAACAGAAATGGTGTTAAGGGGTCTTAGGGGGTCTTAGACCACTTCATCAACACTGAAGACTGAAAAAAAACACAAATCTATTGGAGGTCTGAGAAGTTCCTTATCCTTAGATCCTTAGATCCTTACTTTCCAAATCACAAAGCACAACATTTAACCAGACTACTAAACAAGTTCTACAATGTGTTCTATGTTACATCAGCGCTCAGTCCACACAGGAACAGGGACTCGAGAACCGAACTGTTCACAGCCAGCTCATACTGAGTCGACCCGATCCTGTTTTTTGAGTCCACTTTTAGTTGATTGAAAGTCCGCTCATTTTACTCTGATCTCAAAGTAAACCAAAACTATCGCAGTCAAGTGAAACTTGAACTAATCCTTGTTTGACTTCTAGCAGAGAGGAAGACTCAGGACTCCTTCATCACTAACAGAGTTGTGTTGACGTGTGGTGCATCTTCAAAGACTGAAGAAAATAAGTTGCAGAGGAAGGGTCCGTCTTATGATCAGCTTTGTCTCGGGGAGTAAATTACCCACCTTGTGTCAGTCTGTCGTTCTGGAATTTAAAGTCTGAACCAGAGGCTGTGACCTCGGTACGAGCTGTGGACCCTCTCAGCTCCCTGATTGCTGTCAGTCTGTCACTGATCACAGAAACTAAGTGATGTCGTCTTCTTCTCCTCTACTTAATGATTCAGTGGCATCATCGCCCTCTGCTGGTCTGCCTGAACTGATCAGAACTCAGTCTGTCGGCTCCATCGGACACTGGCTGGTCTGTCTTTAGGTCCGGTGAGTTTATTAGAGTCTCTCACATTCAAACTCAGGGCTGGTCTCAGAGGGACGGGGCATGTCGATGTAGAACACCTCCTTGTTGGTGGGCGGTGGCGTGCACGGTGGGCTTCCCATCCCAGAGTCTGGGCTAGGGACCTGGTTAGGCTGGTTCCCGGGCGAGTACTTCTTCTCCGTCCGGTTTAGAGGAACTTTGAGTCGAGCTCCGCCTCCCGCAGCGGGTCGGCCCTGGGCATCGGCCTTTGGCTTGAAACGCTTCAGCTTGACGGTGTCTTTGGCATCGCGGGTGCACGGCAGCAGGATGGCCACGTCTTTGCGGAACTTGGAACTGAGTCCGAAGTAGATGAGAGGGTTATAGAAGCTGGCGGACTTGGCAAAGAGACGGGTGAAGATGCTGGTGAGGTTGGGCACATGGAAGCCCCAGGCGGACCACATGGACACCACAGCATATGGGGACCACGCCAGGATGAAGGCTGTACAGATCACTATGGAAACCTGCAGGACAAAACTGATTATTGAAACCATAAGAAGCTTCACCTCAATCCTCAAACCTTGTTTTCTTCTCCCAAATTTCCCTGGCTGGGGATAAATAAAGTTTTATCTTGTCTTATCTTATCTTATAAAACCAGAAAACTATAGTGTGTCCAGCAAGGGAGTCCTGCTGCCTAAAAGCTGAAGAACCTGCACTGAGGAAACAAGAAAATATTCAGTTCCAGTCTCTTCACTGTGTGCAGACTGAAAACTGATCTGTTCAGACTGCACATCATCACAGCAGACCAGTTTCAACATGGACCCCATACGGAACGCAAACACTGAACACCTGGTTGGTTTTATACAGTGACAATTCAAAATGTGTTCAGAGAAGACGAGGTACCCTCAACAGTTTGACAAAAAGAAAGAAAGGTGTTACTGTGTAATTCTACTATTAACACAAAGCAAGAAGTACAAAAGAAAGTAGAGATACAGTTTAGACTCAGTGCAGTTCAGATGTTAGAGCTCCAGATACAGCTGAGTGAAAAGGTTTGTGCACCCCCGCTTGAACTCACTGTCACTGTGAATAGTTCAGTGAGTGGAAACTGAGCTGATGTCCAAAAGTCATAAAGTTAAAGATGAAACATCATCTTTAACATTAAAAGATTAACCCTAAAAAAAGATTTGCATTAACCCTAACCCTTAAAAACAAGATTTAAAAGTGAAATCAAGGAAAGAGCACCGTGCAAACGTTCAGGCAGCCCAACAGGTCTGAGCTCTCAGACAACTTTCAACAAAGTCTCTGACTTTAATTAGCTCGTCAGGTCCTCGTTAGGGAAGGTCACCTGATGCCAATTTAAGGAAACTTTATAAAGTGAAAAGTTAAAAGTGCTGTGACTCCTCAAATCTCGTCCCGACAATCAGCAGCCACGAGTTCCTCTGAGCAGCTGCTGCACAAATACGAGCTGCATGAAGATCATCAGAAGAAAACTTTCCTGCATCCTCACCACAAAACTCAAAGGAGCATCTGAACAAGCCTGATGCGGTTCAGAAACACGTCCTGTGAACTGATGAACTAACGCAGTGGTCCCCAACCTTTTCTGTACCATGGCCCAGTTTAATGTCTGACAGTATTTTCACGGCCCAGTCTAAAGGTGTAGCAGATAAAAACAAATTAAAATGATAAGATCGGCATTAAAAACTGGTATTTTCTCTTTAATAATAATAATAATGAACGTAAATCCACTTTTTAATCATGTCAGGAGCACCAGCTGCAGACTGCCACTGTCAGGCACCTCCTGTTTTTAAATTATGTGAAAAAACAAAATAATGGAAATTATTTTTTCTTTCTGTGCGGCCCAGTACCAAATGACCCACGGCCCACTAGTGGGCCGCAGCCCACGGGTTGGGGATCAATGAACTAATGAACTATGAGCAAAGTTCTTTTGGAGAAAGAAAGCTCAGAGTTTGATGAAGAGATCAGCTCTGCGACTGTCAGCAGGAGGGGGATCGATCAGGCCTTGGGTTGGGTGAAAGATACTAAAAGCCTTTACGAGCTGTGGAAATGTTTTAAAGGGGCGTTACTGAGTACTGACCAAGCAGGAGCCCAAACTTCAGCTTCAGGCTCTTTTCCATTTGTTACTTTAGAAAAAGATGAAAAAGATGGAAATAAAGTAAACTCAGTTCAAATATTAAAGAAATGTGTCGTCTTTAACTTCCTGCTGTTTGTGACTCAGGTCATGTTTTACTCTGTCATTCACGGTAGAAGATATTTTGACTATTGGAACTTCAGCCTCGGTAGCAGGCCTGTTAGCATAGCATTAGCATCATTCATAAGGACTCACGATGGTGACGTCTCTCTCGATCTTCCTCTGCCGGTCGGTCAGGTCTCCCTCTGCTGACAGAGCGTTGCCTCTCTTCACCGTGTTGATGATGGAGATGTAGCAGAAGAGCATGATGAGCACCGGGATGAAGAAGCAGAAGATGAAGATGGAGATGATGTAGGACCTGTAGAAGCTCGAGTAGGTCGCTTTGGCCCAGTCGATCTCACAGGTTCCGTACCCACGATCTGGAGAGGGGGGACCACGGAGAGGTCAGAGGTCGGAGGTTTGAGGTCGGGGTTCAGGGGTGAGGTTACGGGTCAGAGGTCAGGGGTCGCTTTCTTGCCTGTGTAGCTCCCCCAGCCGAACAACGGTGCTCCAGACCAGAATCCAGCTGTGATCCAGATGAGCAGCAGGCAGAAGGTCACGCTGGTCCTGCTGATGTGATGGGCTGAAACACAACATTCAGTCATTTCCAGGGTTGAAACTGCATCTGCTTATGTTGAGTAACAGCGCCCTCTAGTGGGAGGTCTGAACCAGGTATTCAAACTGTCACCATGAAGGTCTAACCTCAACAGAACAGCTCTAAGAGTCAGATCAGCCTGAACTTTAATCAGGATGTTTAGAAATGAGTCCTGCAAGAAACCCACACAGCACAAAGTAAGGCTGACAAATGTGCACACACGAATATTTCTTCTTTTAAATTAATGTTGTGGCATGAAGAAAAAACGTCTGAAGTTACTGGCAGGTGATCGAGCCCTGAACAGAAAACATCAAAACCTTTGACCTTTGACCTCAATCTACCAAACAGAAGCTAACGAGCCAGATGAGGAGGAAGAGTAACTACGAAGGTGCGTGCTGTGACCTCGGCTCGGGTGACATCCTTTGATGTAGCGGGTGATGCTGATCAGAGTCAGAGTGTTGATGCTGCTCAGACCAAACACCAGCGTGAAGAAGCCGTCCACCTGGAGGAGACAGACACGACAGGTTACAGGTGCGTGCCAGGTTGAGCTCCGCCTCCCTCAGACTCTGGATCGGAGCCCGTTATTCAGACACGAGGGCGGTCCTCCCCAGACTCTCCTCAGCTGAGTCTCAGGTGAGTCTCAGGTGAGTCTCGGGCATACCTGGCATGTCCAGATGGAGGAGATGAGGTAGCCGCTGTCCTGGAAGACGTTGAAGATCTCGATGATGCCTCTGGAGTAGCCGAACACGGAGATGCTGGCGTCCGAGACGGCCAGGTTAAAGGTCAGGTAGTCGGTGGGCTGCAGGGACGATCTCTGCCGGTACAGGACGAAGAGGACGATGCTGTTTCCAAACCAGGACAACCAACCTGAGAGCACCCCAGAGAAGACTGTCAGGTACACACACACACACTGAGACACAGAGAGAGAGACACACACACACACACACACACACACTGATACACACACACACACTGAGACACAGAGAGAGACACACACACACACACACACACACACACACACTGATACACACACACACTGAGACACACACACACACACACTGAGACACACACACACACACTGAGACTCACACACACACACACTGAGACACAAAGAGACACACACACATACACACACACACTGATACACACACACACACTGATACACACACACACAGACACAGACACACACACACACACTGATACACACACACACACACACTGATACACACACACACACTGATACACACACACAGAGACACACACACACACACACTGATACACACACACACTGATACACACACACACACACACTGATACACACACACACACTGAGACACAGAGAGAGAGACACACACACACACACACACACACACACAGACACACACACACAGAGACACACACACACACAGACACAGGTACACACACACACACACACACACACACACACACACACAGAGACACACACACACACAGACACAGGTACACACACACACACAGACACACACAGAGACACACAGATACACACACACACACACAGAGACACACACACACACAGAGACACACACACACACAGAGACACACACACACACAGACACACACAGATACACACACACACACACACAGACACAGGTACACACACACACACAGACACACACACACACAGACACACACACACAGATACACACACACACACTGAGACACAGAGAGACACACACACACACACACACATAGACACACACAGACACACACAGAGACACACACACACAGATACAAACACACACAGACACACACACATAAACGTGGTGTGTGTGTGTCCCGCGGTATGTGTCCCGCGACGTGTGCGTGCGCGTGCCCACCCAGCAGCAGCAGATAGACTCCGATGATGGTCTCTCCCTGGTCGGACAGCGGAGGGTCTCGGCTCCCCCCCAGCGTGAAGCTGTGGTTCCTCCAGGGGGGCCCCGCAGCCACTGCGCTGCTGGCGGACATGATGGCGGAGTGAACCGGGAGCGGAGCTGCTGCTGAAGGCGCTCTGCTCTTAATCTGATGTAAATATAGACACCTGATCCTGGTTCAGCTTCGGCTGGGCGGCACAAGAACTGGCCTCAAACCAACAACAGCAGGGAGGGGCTCAGCGGTCAGAGGCAGAGCAGTGATTGGCTGAATGATTAATGATGTCACACTCTCAGCAGGTAAATCTTTTCATGTTGACCTGAGCTTTCCTCTCCACCACGTTTATCTGACAGCTGCAGTTACTTCATACGTCACAATATGAAGTATTACTACAGATTAAAACACTGCAGTACATAAAGCAGCTCTGAGTAAAATACTGCAGTACAAAAAGCTTCTCCCAGTGAAATACTGCAGTATAAAAAGCAGCTCCCAGTGAAATACTGCAGTACAAAAAGCAGCTCCCAGTAAAATACTGCAGTACATAAAGCAGCTCCCAGTAAAATACTGCAGTACATAAAGCAGAGCCCAGTGAAATACTGCAGTACTTCAATGCAGCAGTGAAATAAAACTAAACTTTCAGTTGGAAACTTTAACTTTAGCTTTAAGCTTTTAATAAGCGTTCAGTTCAGCCGTCACAGGAAAGTAAAGGTGAAGGATCTGATTACTTCATCTTGACCTTTGACCTTAAGCTAACTTAGTTAAAAGCTAATACGTCAGCTAACTGCTCCTGACCTTCATCTCTGATCACCTGTGAAACCTCCTGTCTTCACTGTCAGGCCCAACAACAAAACAACAACAACACAACAAAACAACAACAACAACAACAAAACAACAACAACAACAAAACAACAACAACAACACAACAACAACAAAACAACAACAACAACACAACAACAACAAAACAACAACAAAACAACAACAACAAAACAACAACAACAACAACACAACAACAACAAAACAACAACAACAACACAACAACAACAAAACAACAACAATACAACAAAACAACAACAACAACAAAACAACAACAACAACAACAACAACACAACAACAACAAAACAACAACAACAAAACAACAACAAAACAACAACAACAACACAACAACAACAAAACAACAACAACAACAACACAAAACAACAACAATAACAACAACACCAACACATATGATGGTGATGATGACGATGATGATGTGTGTATGAGGATGTTTCATGAGGTCAGCTGAAAACAGGAAGTTCATACTGACGCTGCCTCTGTCTGACCTTTGACCCCACAGATTAGGAGGAGGAGGAGTCAGTGTCTCTGCTCTGACTGTCAGGTCACATGACTGATTCATGTTTTTAACTGGATTATTTCATTCGGTCCACGTTGACGTCCACAAACTGAAGACTGCTTCCTACAACAAAGACAATAAAACTTAAACCTGGATCAGTTCATGTCTGCAGTTCTGGACTCAAAGTATCCTTCAGATGCTGAGGAGTTTTTCAGCAGACGCTGGTCTGAGGGGGACGTTGTCTCTGACTAATTATTGAAACCTAATCAGAAATAATGAACCTGTGTTGAAGCTGAAACAAGAAAGTTGACTGTTAATCAGTGAGAAGCGTTTCTGTGTCTGGAGGACCACACACAGACCGGCCCAGGTATAAAGTTATGGTTCTGGTCTCTCCCGGGTGCCTGGCTGCAGTGTCCCACATTGAGCGGCAGGGGGCGGCACCGCTCCGTGTCGGCCCGCCCCGGTCCTCCGCTGCTGCGGAGCGACAGGGAGCCTCCTGAGCGCCTGAAACTCGAGCAGTACCCGCCTGTCCGCCTCCTGCTCCTCCAAATCAAACACACCTTCAGGCAGAGTCCGACGAGGGAGAGACCAGGTAAGAACGCTTAGTCTGACGTCACACCGTGAGATACCTTTGAGGGGAATGATCCTGCTGCAGGTCAGTGTGCAGAGGAAGACCAGAGTCCGTGGTGGACTGCGGTCCGCTCGGCTCAGTCTGACTTCCTCTGGAACAGTAATCTGTGACAGTGTGACTGCAGGTCGGGGATCAGTCTGTAGCTGCAGGTTATTATTCAGGAGTTTCTCTTCACGCTTCGATCTGACAGCTTCAGAGACTTTTCACAGAAACACGAAGAGTTTCTAAAATCTGTTTGGAAGATAAATTCAAGCACCAACAGTTCACACAGATGGAACGATTATTCCATTAATCAATTAGCTTTTTGACAGAAAATTAATGATCACTCTTTGCTAACTGTTTCATTGATTGTTTCTGTAAAATCATTTGATGTTTGATCTTCAGATGTTTGATTTGCTGCTTTTCCTCTGAATGATCTGAATGTGTTTGTAATAATGTGGAGCTTTGGACTAAACAAACACTGTGAAGGCGTCACTTTGGCCTCATCGTCACCACATTTCTCACTATTTTCACAATGTTTCCAAACCGAATGATTTATTATAAATATTACTGCAGAGAGAAAGAGAATGTTCTTGCTCATCATTAAAAAGAGTTGTGTTGTTTAGAGATGTTTCGGTAAAATGTATTTAAGGAATATGCTTAGAACAGTGAGAACCTCACCACATTATTATTTTCAAAATAAAGCAGTAAACACTTGTTCCGCCTGGTGTTTAATGATTAGTCTCCTTCTGACTGTCTGTAAAATTATTTTTACTTGTTTTAATTTATTTTATTTATTTGTTGATTTTATTCTTTATTCTTCTTCTTTGTTAAGCGCCTTGTGCTCCTTTTGGATGTTGGAGGGTTTGATTGATTAGATTGATTGATTGATTGAGGAGAACAGTAGAACAGGACAACAGGAGAACAGTAGAACAGGAGAACAGTAGAACAGGACAACAGGAGAACAGTAGAACAGTAGAACAGGACAACAGGAGAACAGTAGAACAGGAGAACAGTAGAACAGGAGAACAGGAGAACAGGAGAATGGTAGAACAGGGATGTTTGACTGCACTCAGTACTTTTACTTTCATACCTGAAGTACATTTACTGATTATACTGACATACTTTTACTGTAGTAACATTTAATGCAGGACTTTAAATATTTTTATTGTGTGGTATTAGTACTTCTACTGAAGTGAAGGATTTGATTACTTGTTCTAATAGAAATATGAATGTTTTTAATCAAAGTGGTGTTCAGATAGAAACACAAACCATCTGAGTGAAGTTGACAACAAGAGTCGAGCTGAATCATCAGAATTTTAATCATGAAAATTTGATCAACAGTGAAAAAGACTGTTTGATTAGAAAATTAGAATTAAATTAGAAAATGAAATTGAACTATTAATCAGATTAATGAATTGATTATTGATCTCTGTCTGATATCTTAAACCAATCAAAGCTTCTTAAACTGCCTCCACCCCGGAACATGAATACTATAGCTGTGGACATTAGACATGTCTTTTTGTCCTTTAGAATAATTACACTTTGTGATGTACAGTATTTATAATATACAGTTAATGTGAAGTTATTTAAAGTGCATTCAGCTTCATCTTCAGGCCCAGAAAGAAGACTTTTAGAAGATCTGAACAGTGAGACACATTCAAGAGAAAACACGGGAAACAGGGTCCCGGTCATTTAACTGAGATGAATAGGAATCATGATCCTTCATTACTTCATCCACTGAATCATCGTGAGTCATGCATTGGTGACGAATGACTTCATCCTGTGTTTTTATCAGTTATTACAAACAGTTTAACTTTTGCAGAACCCAGCTGAACAGACCTTTAGTTGAAGCTATGTGAAGAACTGTGTGCATGAAGAGAGAGTCATTTGAAACAGTTTTAAATGTTCCCACAGCGTTTGTTCCCACAGAGTTTGTTCCCACAGCGTTTGTTCCCATCAGGTCGGACGTTCCCACAGTGTTTGTTCCCACAGCGTTTGTTCCCATCAGGTCGGACGTTCCCACAGCGTTTGTTCCCACAGCATTTGTTCCCACAGTGTTTGTTCCCACAGCGTTTGTTCCCATCAGGTCTAATGTTCCCACTGTGTTTGTTCCCACAGCGTTTGTTCCCATCAGGTCGGACGTTCCCACAGCGTTTGTTCCCACAGTGTTTGTTCCCGTCAGGTCGGACGTTCCCACAGCTTTTGTTCCCACAGCGTTTGTTCCCATCAGGTCGGACATTCCCACAGCGTTTGTTCCCACAGCGTTTGTTCCCACAGCATTTGTTCCCACAGCGTTTGTTCCCACAGCGTTTGTTCCCATCAGGTCGGATGTTCCCACTGTGTTTGTTCCCACAGCGTTTGTTCCCATCAGGTCGGACGTTCCCACAGCGTTTGTTCCCACAGTGTTTGTTCCCGTCAGGTCGGACGTTCCCACAGTGTTTGTTCCCACAACGTTTGTTCCCATCAGGTCGGACGTTCCCACAGCGTTTGTTCCCACAGCGTTTGTTCCCACAGCATTTGTTCCCACAGCGTTTGTTCCCACAGCGTTTGTTCCCGTCAGGTCGGACGTTCCCACAGTGTTTGTTCCCGTCAGGTCGGACATTCCCACAGCGTTTGTTCCCACAGCGTTTGTTCCCGTCAGGTCAGACGTTCCCACAGAGTTTGTTCCCACAGAGTTTGTTCCCGTCAGGTCGGACGTTCCCACAGTGTTTGTTCCCACAGAGTTTGTTCCCATCAGGTTGGACGTTCCCACAGCGTTTGTTCCCACAGCATTTGTTCCCACAGAGTTTGTTCCCGTCAGGTCGGACGTTCCCACAGCGTTTGTTCCCATCATGTCGGACATTCCCACAGCGTTTGTTCCCACAGGGTTTGTTCCCGTCAGGTCAGACGTTCCCACAGCGTTTGTTCCCACAGTGTTTGTTCCCGTCAGGTCGGACGTTCCCACAGCGTTTGTTCCCACAGCGTTTGTTCCCGTCAGGTCGGATGTTCCCACAGCGTTTGTTCCCACAGAGTCTGTTCCCGTCAGGTCAGACGTTCCCACAGCATTTGTTCCCACAGCGTTTGTTCCCGTCAGGTCGGACGTTCCCACAGCGTTTGTTCCCACAGAGTCTGTTCCCGTCAGGTCAGACGTTCCCACAGCGTTTGTTCCCACAGCGTTTGTTCCCGTCAGGTCAGACGTTCCCACAGCGTTTGTTCCCACAGCATTTGTTCCCTAAGAGTTTGTTCCCACAGCGTTTGTTCCGTAAGAGTTTGTTCCCACAGAGTTTGTTCCCGTCTGGTCCGAGGTTCCCACAGAGTTTGTTCCCACCAGGTCAGACGTTCCCACAGCGTTTGTTCCCGTCAGGTCAGACGTTCCCACAGCGTTTGTTCCGTAAGAGTTTGTTCCCACAGCGTTTGTTCCGTAAGAGTTTGTTCCCACAGAGTTTGTTCCCGTCTGGTCTGACGTTCCCACAGCGTTCGTTCCCACAGTGTTTGTTCCCACAGCGTTTGTTCCCACAGTGTTTGTTCCCACAGCGTTTGTTCCCGTCTGGTCCGACGTTCCCACAGCGTTCGTTCCCACAGCGTTTGTTCCCACAGCGTTTGTTCCGTAAGAGTGTGTTTCCACAGAGTTTGTTCCCGTCTGGTCCGACGTTCCCACAGCGTTTGTTCCCACAGTGTTTGTTCCCACAGCGTTTGCTCCCGTCAGGTCAGACGTTCCCACAGCATTTGTTCCCACAGTGTTTGTTCCTATCAGGTCGGACGTTCCCACAGTGTTTGTTCCCACAGTGTTTGTTCCCACAGCGTTTGTTCCCACAGAGTTTGTTCCCGTCTGGTCCGACGTTCCCACAGCGTTCGTTCCCACACCGTTTGTTCCCACAGCGTTTGTTCCGTAAGAGTTTGTTTCCACAGAGTTTGTTCCCGTCTGGTCCGACGTTCCCACAGCGTTCGTTCCCACAGTGTTTGTTCCCACAGCGTTTGCTCCCGTCAGGTCAGACGTTCCCACAGCATTTGTTCCCACAGTGTTTGTTCCCGTCAGGTCGGACGTTCCCACAGCGTTTGTTCCCGTCAGGTCAGACGTTCCCACAGCGTTTGTTCCCGTCTGTATCTAAGCTCAGTTCGTGTGTTTCATCTTCAGCAGGATGAAGACTCTGCACACGTTCTTCGCTCTGAGTCTTCTGATCTTCATGGTTTCAGCTCAGCAGGTGGATGAACCTGTCACCTACTCAGTAAGTTTTACTGGACTAAACAAGACAGAAAATAATACAGGAGAAGAACGGAGATGGAAGCAGTAAAAATACTACACTGCAGGTAAAAAAGTACAAAATATAATGAAAATATACAAAATAAATATACTCAACCCAGGTAGCAACTTCCTCAGCCAAGGTTTGGAGTACACTTCCCTTTGTGCTGTAGCCAGAGCTTCGTCTCTGTACTAAAGCCCCTCGAGGCACAGGAAGGTATCGAGCAAACCATTTGCCTGGTTGGTCCATGACCGGCAAGTTTGCAAAACAAGAGGTAGGACTCAAATTCAGAGGCAGAGCTAAAGCTGTTCAGTTAACATTTTTCATTCAAAATGGTACGAAGCTTACAGGCAAAGGTTAAATCCAACCAGGCAAACAACCCAACAAGGAGCAGGCAGGAATCAAAAGTCCAACAAATTAGTCCAGAAAACACAGCAAAGATCCAAAAATCACCAGGAGAACTCTCCGTCTTCTCATTTCTCGGCTCGTACATCTTTGATTCCTTTCCTTGCCTCGTCTCCTCTCGTCTGTGTATGAACGTTTGTATATAACAACACACATAACTGCATATGTTAACAGTTACAGATTAGTGTCACGCACTACATCGAAATTCAGAAGCTCTCTCCCAGGTTTTCTGGGCTGTGCCTTCATTCAGCCCTCAGCTGATGATGGCGAGCGCCTCCACAGTCCCTGTAAGAAAAGACCAAATAAAACTGATCTGAAATACAGTTTCCAGCTGATGTCTGCAGACAGAACAGCTGACTTTATGACAACAGGATGTGTTGTTTAGAGATGTTTCGGTATTTAAGGAATATGCTTAGAACAGTGAGAACCTCACCACATTATTATTTTCAAAATAAAACAGTAAACACTGAATTGCTGAAACAATAAAAGCATGACCCAAGAAGCAGATATGAAAGTTTACCTTTTCTGGTGAAATATTTAAACCTGGAAATATTTTACAATGTGAACATGGATGTGTGAGTACAGAGGTCAACTATGAAACATAAATATATCTGAAGTTCATTAACTGTATCAGCAGCAGCATCTGTGTGATTGTGATTATGATGTCACCTGATCAAGAGCTGATCGATCAATAAACTGATATTCTCTGACAGTGTACAGAGGGCTATGAGTTCAGCATGGAAGAACAGGAATGCAAAGGTGAGAGTCTCGTCATACTCAGTGTTTCCACAATGATGAGAGGGAAGTCAGACAGAAGCTTGAACAGCCATGCTGAATGTTTGTTAATGTTGTTAAATCTGCATCATCCAGACATCAATGAGTGTGAGACGTTGCCAGATGCCTGTAAAGGAGGGATGAGTTGCATCAACCACTACGGTGGATACTTCTGTCTGCCGCAGAACGCCCAGATCATCATCAGCAACGGAGAGGAGGAACCGACCACGACGACCCGAGCCCCCCCGCCGCACTTCGTCCGCCTGCCTGCGGTGCCCAGTCACCGTGGCAACTACCAGACCACCAGCAACCAGGGCAGCATCCAAGGAACCAACCAGGCCCGGCTGAGCTCCATACAGTGTCCGACTGGATTTGCCCCAGATGAGTTCAACTACTGCAGAGGTGAGAGAAACACAGGAAAGATAAGATGGGATAAAACTTTCCACGGGGAAACGTGAGTATTACAGCAGCATGTAGACTAGATAAGACTAGATAAGACTTTATTGATCTCACAATGGAGAAATTCACTAACAACAGTAATAGCAGTTGGAAAGAAAAACAGCAACTGCAGACTCCAGACAACTCCAGAGCAACTAAAGCAACTGAGGAGCTACAGAGCACTAACAACCATTCAGAGCCTTTTACATGCAAGTAGAGTCAGTAAATGTGCTAATGTAAGTATAATTGGCTGGTTGGATGTGAATTTTTGTGATCGATTAGTCAGATTAGTGAGGGTGGCTAAGCAAACAATAGCCATGTTAGCTAAGGCTAGCGCTAACATTAGCTTATAGGGTACATCGACAAGGATATGAAATGACTTTACTGTCATGCTGTCTATGCAAATATCCAAACAACAGAACACTTAAAGACACGTACAGTTTCCTTTAGCTGCAGCACTACGCACTGATAACATCGTCAATAAAGACAGAGAAAATACGGAATATATAACTATAAAACTAATCACTGAAGGCATCAATCAGACACTTTTTGATCCTGCTGTCACTCTGATGTTAAGGTGGACTGATGTTTAAGGTGGGCCTAAATTAGTACGTTTAAGGTGGACTGATTTGTGTGTCTGCGTTGCGCTGAAGTTAAGGTGGAATGTTTTTGATGCTTGTTCCAGATGTGAATGAGTGCATTCCCAGCAGTCCCTGCCAACATCTGTGCTACAACCTGCCAGGATCCTTCATGTGTCAGTGTGAACAGGGTTACGAGCTGACTCCAGACCAGCTGAGCTGCCACGGTCTGAGCGCAGGCACACACACACACACACACCCCTGACCCTGTGTCTGTGACCGGAACCTTAATGAATGCTGCTGTTTGTTTCGTGTGTTGTACATCAGACATGGACGAGTGCCTGCTGTCCTCCTACATGTGTCAGTGGCAGTGTGTCAACCAGCCGGGCTCCTACAGCTGTGTCTGTCCTGAAGGGTACCAGCTGCAGGGAACACGCATGTGCCAAGGTACACGCCTCCAGTCTGACACACACACACACACACACGCACACACACACACACACACTCTGTTCCTGTTGATAACATTCAACCATAATCAGTTGAATGCGTGTGGTCAGTTGAAGCTGCAGTCTGTTTTATTTCCATTCATTCTGGTCGGTGTTTACGAGGAGGTATCCAACCAGATACTGTACGTGGAGCAGAGAAACCTGGACTCCTTAGTTACTGTCCTCCGTGACTTTAACAAAGGTATAAGAAAAGAAATATGGTAATATATTCATTTTGACAACACCGATCCTGCCAATTAGAGAGAGGGGGAGGTTATCCCATCTTTCAATATCAGATTTAACCTGATACAAGATTAGTGAAAGAACATGTGGGGACAGGGACACGTTTAGAGAGTCAAAGTACAGGTTTACAAGATGGTGAGAGAAGATAATCGACACCAGTTCTCTACAAATGACCCTGCTTCTGTTCGGAAGAGGCTCAGACAGACCACCAATTACAAACCTAAAGCCCCCGACTCCATTAACAACTTGTGTCTGGACTCAATCAGTTCTACTGTCACTCTGAAAGACAATGGGACAGTCCTAACACCATGCCCCATGACACCCGGAGACAAACTACCTACCAGTCTGCTTGAAGACCTCCATCATCATCACTTTCCCCCAAAAAACAAGGACCATATGTCTGCACACCTGTTGCTGGGTCCTGGACCCCCTGCAGTTCACTCACAGAGCCAACAGGTCCGTGAACGATGCCATCAACATCGTTCTCCACTTATCCTCCAGCACCTGGACCCCTCAGGAAGCTGTGCCTGGATCCTGTTTGTAGACTTCAGCTCTGCCTTCAGCGTAATCATCCTGGCCCTGCTACAGGACAACCCCTCCCAGCTGAGCTGCAGGCGGATCCCTGACTCACCGTCTGAGAGGAGGCAGCACGTGAACCTGGAGAAACAGTCTCTGACTCCCAGACCACCAGCAACCCATCCAAGTCTGCGTCCTTTCCCCTCTGCTCTTCTCCATGTTCACTAACAGTTGTACCTTCGGCCATCAGTCCGTCAAGTTCACTGCCCTCATTGGACTCATCTCTGGCGGGGGTGAGTCCATCTACAGGTGGGAGGTTGGCTCTGACCTGGTGCACTAAAGACCGTGGGGATGGTTGTGGACTTCAGGAAGAACCCAGTTCCACCTGCCCACATCCCCCTGTGTGACACTGTGGAGTCCTCCCACTCCCCGGGCGCCATCATTACGTAGGAGCTGAACATGAGACGGGAGCCCCCACCTGCACATCTTTCAAATATCCGTAAACTTCATACTGTGAACGTTTGAACTTTCCCTGGTGAATACTTCCCACATTCCTCCTTCATTTAAGTAACGAGCATATTGTACTTATTATTTTTCATGTTTTTATATTTTTTCATATTTTATGCCTCTTGACTGAACAGGACTTGCTTTTTATTTTATTTTATATTTTTATACTTGGGTCGGGGTCATTTCTGTGAGAATCAACACTTTCTTTATCACAGTATGAGTTAAATCCAGAGGCTGAGTTCATGACTTGATCAGAAGCAGCTTCTCTAAAATCATCTGATGGAGAACAGTCCAGCAGGGACCTGCCGTGTTCTGGTTCTGATTTAGAAGTTCTGCTTCTGTTCACAGACATCAACGAGTGTGAAACTGGACCAAACTGCAGCGAGGATCAGGTGTGCTGGAACTACTTTGGAGGTTACCGGTGCTATCCCAGAAACCCCTGCCAGGATCCCTACGTGCAGACTGGAGAGGGGTGAGACTAACACGGGCTCCTTCACACCTGAAGACTTTGAGGAAGGTCTGATGGTTTCAGATTATGAGCTGTTTCAGTAGTTTGCAGATGATGTTCAGCTCTTCAGTTCTTTCAAAGTAGAAAGTTTCCTTTTAGTTTAAACCTTCAGTGTTGTGATCATCTGATCAGGTTCACCCCCTGTGGCAGATAAATCATGATAAAGTGCCCCCTCGTGTTCTGCGTGGGAGACAAAGCAGGGTTATATGGGCTCACAATAAAAGCATAATGTCTTTCACTGCTGCTCTTTTTATGCCGGCTGTTCTTGTTCTCTGGGACCTGCACTCGGCGTGAGACCTTGTTCCTGCAGTATCAGGACAGGTCCGGTTCAGATCAGCGATGACTGTCCTGCTGATGTGTCCTCAGGCGCTGCAGCTGTCAGTCTCCGAGCGCGTGCAGAGGACTTCCTCCCTCCATCGTCTATAAGTACATGAGCATCACCTCGGAGCGCTCGGTGCCGGCGGACATCTTCCAGATTCAGGCCACCAGCGTCTTCCCCAACATGCACAACACGTTCAGGATCAAAGCCGGCAACGAGGAGGGGCAGTTCTTCCTCAGGGTGAGCCGGACCCTTCGTTTAGTCTCATCTAGTACGGTTGTATTTAATCTCTTCTCATCTAATCACATTTCAATGTAATCATATTTCATTTCATTTCTAATCTCTAATCTTCACAGCTCGTTTCATTCTCTGATATTTCTGTACTCATGTCATGTAATCTCATCATTTTCTTCTCAACTCATCTCAAGACATAATAATCTAAATAAGTTCATCCCTTTTTATTCCTGATATATCGTCTCATTGTCTTTCATCTCATTAAATCTGCATGAAGCTCGAACTCTGGATCAATATTCAGGTTTTTCTTTGACGCTGTCTGAGGTATCGGCTCAGTGGACTGTCGGTGAATCAGCCCATAAATAATGAGTCAGAGCCAGCAGGTGTGAACCAAACACCTTCTTCTACGGGACATTATCACACCTGTCATAGTTCCTCTTAACGAAATCATTTCGTCTTGCCACTTATCTGCATTATTATTTATCTTCTTTCCTTTTCTTCTCCCTCTCTCTAACTCATCTTTTCATTTCATCTCATTTTATCTCGTCTCATCTCCACAGTTTCTAATCTCACCTGTTTTTATTTCATTCTTCTTTAATTAATCTAATCTGATGTCACTTCTTCTCATCTTCATTTATTTCATTTGAACAAATCTCAGCTGATGTTGATATTCAATCAAATCTATTAACTCGTTTCCTCTTTTTTTCTTCATCTACTTTAAAATCTCATCAGATCTCATCTCACCTGTCTGTATGAAATAAGGATCTTTGCTCACACCGATGTCTGTCAGGATCAAAACAGGACTCAGAAGCAGAGATCTGTCAGAAAACAGGATTATTTAGACACTTGATCCAGGCTATGAAATTATCCTACAGGTAACTCTTACCTGTGGGAGAGGGCATAATAAATCTAACAACACAACGAAAAAGGACAGATCAACGGAAATCAGTCTGGACGGAGGATGAAGGAGAAAAACAGGAGGAAAACCAGGATAGTAGAAATAGTACAACATATAATTCTCTCCTAAAAAGCGAAGGATCTCCGACATGTAACTAATTTCATCTGACAAACAAAAATCATTTGGTTTGAACAAAACAAAGACCAAAAGGCCAAAACTAGATTCTTAAACTTTCAAACAAAAAAATCACTCGTTTAGAAGAACAATGGCAAAGGACAAAGACACTCACACAAGACAAGGGAGACGCAGGAGACACAGACTAGTTAACACATGGAGGGTGATGGGGAACAGGTGGAGACACCAGGTGATCAGGGCGGACGCACCGGTGAGACATGAGGAAGGACAAGTGCTCTGAAACGAGGGGGAGTTCGTCCTTCAAAATAAAACAGGAAATGACAAGACAAAAAAACCCAAGACGAGACCGACCTCGCCATGGTGTGACACTGTCTTGATGATTGTTGTTGATTGGTTGTTCTTGTTGCAGAGATCCAGCAACGTGAGCGGCATGCTGGTGATGACGCGTCCTCTGATTGGTCCCAGAGAGCACGTCCTGGACCTGGAGATGGTGACGCAGAACTCGGCCCTCAGTTATCGATCCAGCTCTCTGCTGCGCCTCACTATCATCGTTGGACCTTACGCTTTCTAAAAACTTCTGTTGTTTTATGCAAATCTGTTTCCAGGACACTTTCAAGGATGTTTTTCAAGGACCAAAACATTAACATTACCATTAAACACTGATGTGTTTCAGTGGAAGTTTGTTTCTCTTTGCTATAAAACCAGAAAAATGGCTCCAGGTTTAAACATCTGACTTCAAACATTTCAGCCTCATTTCCTCATTCGATGGAGTTCAGATGAGACGTAAGACTTTTCTTCACACTCTGCGTCTCTGCTGGTCAGATCTCGGATCAGATTACAATAAACCAGGGTGGTCCTCCAGAGGAGAGGAAGGACGTATCTAATCTTAGCTTGAGATCCAAAAAGATAATAATTTAATCATTTAAGATTGACTGGACTAAAACTACATGAATGATAAATAATCTTTAAATGGAAATATCTAGAATTCACATTCTAGAAGGTCAAATTAAGTTGTAGCTCATTTCAAAGGTTTGTCATAGAAACAGCAGTGATGATCGGAAACCTGAACTGAACTCACCTGCTGATGATGTCATGAGGACATCGTCCAGTCAGGTTTCAGCTCTGTATGGACGTTAGTTCACATCCTGTCCCTCTGTCTCCTCCACTCTTCTTCCTCTCCTTTTCTTCTTCTCCTTGCTGGAAGCTGTAGAAAGAGCAGAGCGGCAGAGAAAACAGCAGATGTGGTTTCATGAGGTCAAACTGCCGTTTACCTGCTGACCACTGATGTGACAGAGAACAGTTCAGGAGTTTAGAAAGTCCAGATGAGTCTGAGTTTCAGATTCCTGCAGTCCAAAACTGGAGTCAGTTTGACCTCTGACCCCTGGCCCCAGCAAACCCTGGTCCATCAGAAACTCCACACTAACATGACTGAAACACTCAAATAGTATGTGAGATTTTTTTACTGTGTCCAAAATCATAGTATGAAGTAAATAGTACGAATATCCCACTAGTTTTCTTAATTAGTTAAAAACCGTTTCCAGTGATTTAAGGATTATTACAAAGATTATTACAAAGATGAGGAGATTCACAGCAGGTTCGTCTGTGGCTCTCGTTTCTTCTCATGCATATCCAGGATATGTCGTATGATTGGCGTTATTATTATAATGATTGGAAGACGACGTGCTTCCACGCAGACCAGACCTGTATGCTGATAGTGAACGAAGTGTGAAGAGCATAATACAGAACTTCAGATGGGCCGCCCGGCTCAGTTCGGTCTCTACATTTGTGTTTTTAATCAAATAAAGACGAAAAACATGACCCTCGTGTCGGACTTCTGATCCTCCGGCCAGCTGGCAGGCCGCCATCTTTGTTTTGGTTCAGTAACAGATTCACGACTTGTGAAATAGGATAAAAACCTTTTTTTATTGACTGAATATTTTCACATTTAAAGAGTCTGTGAGGAGTCTGGAAACACATTCAGAGTGTTTTCAAATCTGATTAGACCTCCAATCAGCTGTCAATCAAGCTAAATGACATGATACCTTTATAATCTACGAAGATTAAACAGTGTGATGAGTAGTTAGCTCGTCTCTACAGCTACAACATTAAAGTACTGCTTACACTTCAATGCATCAGAAGTAATAAATCAACAAAATACAATAAAGCACTGACAGGGTCTCTCTGCTTCAGCTGTTGATACTTTTCAGTACATTTTTCTAATAATACTTGTATACTTTAACAGAGAAAACAGTGTTTTTACACTGAGGTACTGGTGCTTTTAGTAAAGTAAAGGTGCTTCTTCTGTCAGTGAGCAAAAGGGACAAAACTTCTGCAAAGATCCAGTAAATGTGAAGTGCAGACAAACTCCAAACAGCTGCATCCTGTTTCCTGTTTGCATCAAGTCCACCTGTGATGTAATGATACACTGCCGGTTACCAGGCAACACAACAACACTGCGTGTGTGTGTGTGTGTGTGTGTGCTGTTACCTAACCAGCCTCAGTGGATCCAGGATCAGTGTTTCCACATCATGTAGTGAGAATGTTAGAACCCTGTTCAACATTAAACTGACAGTTCTGTGTGTTCTCCACTTCCTGTTCGCTCTGCTGGCTCATCACAACGTTCAGTGATCCCTGACAGGATTCCAGGTTCCAGTTCCAGTGATCCTGGAAAGACACCTGGGAGTCTTCAGGGAATGGTGGTGTCCATACAGAGATAATGAGGACATCCTGGAAAGTTTCCAGAGGCCCTCCAGGAGCTTCCATGTTGGGGGGGTCTCTGAAGGCCTTCCAGGCACTCTTGGAGACCTTCAGCAAGTATTCTTTATGTTAAAGTTAGTGTTAAGCTTTGGGAGCAGAGGAGGACCTGCAGGAGGACCTGAAATCTTCTACAGAGCAACACCGATGTGTGTATAAAAAACCCTCAGAAATGTTTTTCAGCTTTGAGGACAGAGACCTGAGTGTCGAGGCGCCTCCATGTGGCTGACCTGTAGACTGCAACCACCGATATCTACTGATCAGTAATAGTTAGGATACATCGATACTGTTAATACTGATGGCACCAAAACTCCTGCTAACATGACCACTACCATTGGTGGAAAGTATTTGTACTTTACTTTTGAGTATTTCCATATTATACTTCTACTGCACTTCATTTGAATGATTTTTACAAATAGAACATTATGTGTTAATAAAATATGAAGCATTGTTGCTGATGAAAATACCCAGCAGTACATAAAGTAGTTCAAACGAGCTCCACCTCAGGCTGATACTGCAGTAAAACACTCACAGGGGCAGTTGTTACGACCATCATTATTTTCACTTTAAAAATCAAAGTAAATTTGACTAATAATACTACATATTTGTAAAGGAATATTTTTATATTGTGGTATTTCTTCTTTTGGGCTGCACGGTGGCTCGGTGGTTAGCAGCATCGCCTCACAGCTAGAAGATCCCCGGTTCGATCCTGCCTGGGGTCTTTCTGTGTGGAGTTTGCATGTTCTCCCTGTGCAGCGTGGGTTCTCACCGGGTTCTCCGGCTTCCTCCCACAGTCCAAAAACATGCTGACTCTAAATTGTCCATAGGTGTGAATGAGCGTGTGGTTGTTTGTCTGTATATGTAGCCCTGTGGTAGGCTGGCGACCTGCCCAGGGTGTCCCCTGCCTTCGCCCGAGAGACGGCTGGGATAGGCTCCAGCCCCCCCCCCCCCGTGACCCTGCAAAGGATTCAGCGGTGTATAGATAATGGATGGATGGATATTTCTTCTTTTTCTTAAATACAGGATCTTGCTCCTATAAATAATCTTCATTTATCAGCGGCTCCAACCAGAACTCTCAGCATGGACGGCGCCAGGATTTTTTTTCTACCGGTCTTGACCAATACGTGAGGGTGCTAAGAAAATAATCGATTTTCATGATTGGTAACTTTATAAAGAGGTTCTCGTTTTTTCAATAAAAGCAGCTATTTGATACACAGCACAAGCATACTCGAGTATTTTTTTAACTGAATTTGGCTAAAGACTATTCAATAAAATAACTAAGCCTCATACAAGCGACCACAATAAAGCAATGGCTAAAATGTTTCACGTACAAAAGTGACAGACTCAGCACCGGACAGCGACCATGCGCCTGCCAATAACCAGACGATACCCAAAATGCGACAAATGTATTTATTCCATAGCACTTGATGAAAACAAACAACTATGCATTGACAATGTTGTCTTTGATCACAACATCATAAGAGATGAAATAACAGTGAAATTAATAAGGCTGCAAAATGCACCAGCAACGAGAACAGCTTCATTTGGATCACAACATAGGCTACGGTCAAAAATAGAATTAATAGCGAGAAGAAACAACAAACACCCGATCCTGGTGTCCAACTTCTGTGGCCGGATAACGCCGGAGAAGAGGCCGCCTTGGTTCATCAACAGGTGACCAGCTTAGATCAGAGGGAGCGGTACCTGTGTCAGCAGCAGTGCAGGTAGGGCCTGTAGAGCAGCTTGCAGCGATGGACTGCTCTGGTGCTGCTTCATGTTCTGACTCAGCAGTTCCTCCCTCAGAACCATTTTTCGATTGATCTCCTCCTTCTTCATCTTCTTCTACCACTCTTTTTTTCTTTAAAACGAAACGATCCATATTGCAGGCAGCGGACTAGCTAGCCAGTCTAGCCGAACGCACGCGTATCCATGGTGACAAAACACGCCTCCCCGTCCCCTCACACACACACACATAGGCTACACTCTGGGCTACACTAATCAATGGGAAACAGGCAAGCGGGGATGGATTGGAACTCGTGAATTTTTTAATGTTTTTTTTAACTTAAAATAAATATTAAAATATACAATGAAATTATTAAACTTGTTTTTTTTACTTAATATACATGTATTATAATATGAAATAAAATTCTGGAGGGGCTTAACTGGGGCTAAACGGATTTTTGACGGGGCTATAGCACCCTCTAGCCCCAGTGTGGAGCCGTCCATGACTCTCAGATCTTCAGCAATGTTCTTCAACACGTTTCTGATGTTTCTGAAACTGCTGAAGCTTCTGTCTCTTTAGATACATCAGAACTGTTTTCTTATTCTTCCTTACTTATTTATTTGTTCTATTGGTTTCATTTATATTGTTTGTAATGTTGAGATCTGAGCGGATCGAGTCAGGAGTTTCAGTTCATGTGTGTGAGCAGCTGGAATGAACAGGGATGTTTCTGTGGCTTCTAACTAAACTTCGGAGTAGAAACGGAAGGCTGGTCTGGGGCCAGCTCTGTTGGAACTGGGTTCACATACTGTCAAGTCTAAGCTCAGTGTGTTTGTACTTGTGCCAGGGGCTTTCAGGGCCTCTAGGGACAGTTGGTAATCCAGCCTCAGTTGTGCGCTTTGTGATGATGATGATGATGATGATGATAACGGTTTACTGATGAAGCCTCGGAGGTTGGTGTGTACTGTGGTGCTGGACTCACATCCCTCCGCAGAACTCCGGCCTGAACAAACCTGACGTGACGGAGCAAAGCCAGCACTGACTCGGCCCCCTGTCCCGTATGATTACACCTCCTGTCAGCACCGCTTCTCTGCCTTTTCTTCTCTGCACGTGTTTGTAGTTTTTCACTGTCAACTTCTGCGGGAAGTAAATGATTGACCATATAAGGAGAGGCAGCGCCATAAAAGGCAACGCGTTTCTTTATATGGAGGAAAGTAGTTCCTGTGCACGTCGGAAACAACACGTCGTCGTTAATATCCCTACACACAGCCTTCATTTACTTCAGACCTTTTCTATAATAAGTCATGTATAATACTTTAATGCAATGTTTCTGATGAAATATATGATATTTTAGAGGAGGAGTGTGAACATAATGCGTACACTATGTAGAACTATATTACACAGCGGAGAGATACCGGCGGGTGCTTGTCGTCACTTCCTTATGTGGAGTGAAGTGTTTCTGGGGGCCGGGTCTCTCTGACTACGGTACAAAACACAACTTTATAACTTTATTCACTGATTTTGGCGTAACCGGATCATATTTCATGGAGAAAGTGTCTTCTGGTTTTCGCTCTGACGTCCTCCGGCTGCTCTACCTCAACACTCGGTGATTTACGGAGTTTCCAGGTGGACAGATAGCTTGACTTGTTGCTAAAGTAACCGCTAAGTGTCGTTAGCTAGTTAGTTAGCTCAGTTAGCCGCGCAGCTAAAGGTGCTATTAGCCAACTGCTGCGGGACTGGGAGCTCAGGGGACCGGGGGAGTGCTGGTGTTTACAACGCTAGCACAGGAGCTTTGAACCGCTGGGGGAGGAGGCTTTCAGGCCCAGGGAGGGGGGGGGGGGGGGCCGCGGGGAATGCTGGCGGGGAGCGGCGCCGGAATGGGCACCAGGACCGGAACCGGGCGAGCGGGAAACGTAACTGGGATCAGCAGCCTTCCGGTGAACACGGCCGGACCGGGACCGAACACAGCCTCCGAAACCGACGGAGGCCAGTTTGACGACAGGGAGTACGGTCACGTTACCGAGGTGATCTACAGCGGCTCTGATCAGGACTCTGACTCCGGCGATGACGAAGACACGGCGGGTTCAGGTGGGGACAGAAGAGGCGTTAAGCGAGAGCGGAGCGAGAGGGAGGTTGGCCATCAGTCAGCGCCCACCTCCGGAGGCTTGAGCGGGGGTTACGGCGGGGTCAGCCCCGGGATGCCAGGAGCCAAACCCGGCAAGAAAACCAGAGGAAGAGTCAAGATCAAGATGGAGTTTATAGACAACAAACTGAGGCGGTACACAACTTTCAGCAAGCGGAAGACCGGGATCATGAAGAAGGTGAGTGAGGAGGGAAAAGGTCTTGACAGGTACACAAAGCAGAGATTAACCCTCAGCACCGAGCCCGACCACCTGAGGTCAGCATTATATTAGATTAGATAAAACTTTATAATGTCACAATGGAGAAATTTACTGTTACAGAAGCTCTTCACAACACGTTTTTAAAAGAATTAAAAACAATAAAAAATAAGGTATCCTATGTTTAGTAAATGTAAGAATAAAGTAGAAAGTGTTTTTGCTCAGCAGTAATATCATAGAACTATGGCAAGAGGAGTTCAGATGTTTACAGTCACAGAGGAGGTAGATGTGGTTCATAAAGGGACTCTGATTCCAGGTGTTAGCAGATTCAGAGGTTATTGCACATAATAACTGTACATACGAGTTGTCCAGTCTGACAGCAGGGGGAATGAAGGACCTGCGGCAGAGCTCCTTCCTGCACTGGGGGGGCCTCAGTCGGCCACTGAAGGAGCTGCTCAGCTCCTCTACAGTCCGGTGCAGTGGGTGAGAGCTGCTGGTCTGCATGAGGTGGGAGGTCAGGGCGACAGGTCTGTAGTGGGACTCACTACAGTGGTGGTTCCTCACTCACCACTCAGCCGCAGCCTGGGGCTGATGCCGTCTGGTCCTGATGCCGTCTGGTCCTGATGCCGTCTGGTCCTGATGCCGTCTGGTCCTGATGCCGTCTGGTCCTGATGCCGTCTGGTCCTGCAGATTTCCTCTGCTTCAGTCGCCTCAGCTCTCTCCTCACCTGGTCTGATGTGATGGAGGGGGAAGTGAGGGGGGCTGGTGTTGGGAACAGTCTGTGTGGGTGTGGGGGAGCAGGGGGCAGGTGAAGGTGGGCAGGGGAGGGGGGAAGTGCCCGCTGGGCTGGAGACGTGTGAAGAGGGGCAGAGGGGGAGGGAGGAGAGTCAAATCTCTTGAAGTAACAGTTTAATTCATCCACCCAGAGCTGGTCTCCATCAGCTGTCCCTCTGGCACTCTGTCCAAATCCAGAGATGTTCTTCAGCCCTCTACACGCGTCCCGCGCAGACGAAGGAGTTCTTCAGTGTGTACGTGGGACGCTCGGAGCTGTGGCTGAATACAAAAGGGCTCCCTGAGGCGGATCCAAAAAATGCAAAAAACAGTGCCAAACAAAATAAAAGTGTAATAAAACTGTTTCCTACGCGCCCAGCTGCACAATGCTTCATAAAGAAAAATGCCTATTTACAATACAAAGAAGGAAAAGTAGGTAAAGAGGGGTCAGAGTAACCGCAGCCAGCCGCTGGTCACCCAGCACTATCTTTCAAACTAGCGAAAGAGCAAGGGGATCATTGATCATTGACCGTCGATCAGGTGTGTCGACCTTCATACTACGTGTATGAGTCTACTGATTCAGCCCATGTTGGACATGTGCATGTGTAAACAGTGATGGAAGGTCACTAAGTGCATTTACTTGAGTACTGTATTTAAGTACAGTGTTGTACTTGTGCTTATTTGAGTAATTTTATTTTCTACTACATTCTACTTCTATGACATGTCAGAGGGAAATATTGTACTTTTTACTGCACTCTGTTCATTTGGCAGCTTGAGTTGCTTTGCAGGTTCAGATTATTGACACAAATGAATCATGATGTGTTATTATAGATTAACGGCTGCCTCGCTTCTCTGCCACTGCACACAAATTCCACTCAAACTACTTAATAATCACAATCTGATTATTAAAATAATGAAGATTTATTATAAAAATGCTGAATATCAAAGCCTAGAATCAGTCAACCCCTAGTTAGTAATAAAGTGGACATTAAACAACAACACTGCAGCTTGTCAGATCTGCAGCATTCATAAATCTGCTCTCCCTTCTGCAGGCCTACGAGTTGTCCACATTGACTGGTACTCAGGTGTTGCTGCTGGTTGCCAGTGAGACGGGCCACGTGTACACCTTCGCCACCCGGAAACTGCAGCCGATGATAACCTCGGAGACCGGCAAAGCTCTGATCCAGACCTGCCTCAACTCCCCGGACTCCCCTCCCCGCTCTGACCCCTCGTCCGACCAGAGGATGAGTGCCACGGGCTTCGAGGAGACCGACCTCACCTACCAGGTGTCTGAGGCAGATGGCTGTGCAGAGGTCGCTAAGGTAACAACACATTCAGAGACAGTAAGGCGGTAAGGTGCGGAGGACAGCACAGCTCAGTGGTATGTTGTTTGGTTGTATACTGCGCTGTTCTCCATCCTAGACAGAAGGTTTGAGGTTTTCCATTCACTTCAGTACAGGTACAGAGGTCAGCACAGAGTTTGATCACAGCACCAACTAGTGGGCATGGGAGGAACTGCAGCTAATACTGATGGGCTCCTAAGATTCAGATGTTGTTTCTTTCTGTTGTGTCTTAGCCTTGTCCTTTTTGTCTTGTCTGTCCCTGCAGGATCTGATCAAACCAACCTTCACCATGTCCAACCTGCCTGGCACCACACAGTCCACACCATCGTCCTCCTCTTCTTCATCCTCCTCTTCCTCCTCCTCCGCAGTGTCCATGCAGGTGCAGACCAGCGCCCCCTCCTGGCAGCCCTCCTCCTCCACCAACGGGACGGTGCTGAAGACATCTGCTGGTGTCGTGCTTCCTGGAGGCTTCACCTTGATGTCAGGTAGGAGGGCGGGGCTTCCTCTGAGCTGTCCGTCACCTGCTGTCTGTCTGTGTCGTTTTATGTCTGTCTCTGTCTGTCTGTCTGTGTCTGTCATTGACTCGTCATGTCTGATCTGCTTTACATGTCACAGCAAATATCAAACTGAGCCTCTCGGTCAATAATTGAATAAATTTAGTGGAATCACATGTTTACATTTATTGGAACTTGACTTTTTCAAAAAATGATGGTACCAAACCTCTGCAGCAGGTTCAACACCTGAGGGGTGTACTACGAAGCAGGATTAATGGGTTAGTGAGTGAGTGTCTGAGTGACTAGTCACTGATTAGAAAAGTGACGAGTCTGTTGATATTTATCTCAGATAGTTTTCAGTCATCAGACCTCATTTCACTTTGATGTGGGCAGAAGCTGAACTGATCACAGAGCTGATGAAGAAAACCTGGTTAACAAAGACAGCTGATGACCATCGTCCTGATACCGTCGTCTCTGGTCCAGGGTCAGTCTGACTCTAGTGAACTTGCTTCGTAGTACAAACCTCTGATGGAGAGACCAGATGGAGGTTTTGTGAGCAGCACATCAATGACCATGTTACATGTTACACTGTCACGTCCACATACTTTTGTCCATGTAGTGTAAAAACACCTAGAAGTTCTCACCTCACAGCTTTTGGTTTGTGTTCAGTTTGTTAGCAGCTAACCTGTGTCTGGCCCCGCCCCCCTCACCTGTCCACAGGTGCCTCGCTGCCCCCTGGCACGCACACCATCCCCCTCAGCCAGCTGCAGGGCCAGCCTCTGGCCATTCAGGGCCCTGTGGCCCCTGGCCCTACTGCCACGCTGCACGCTCCGCCCACACAGCCAACCACGCTGCTCCGCCTCCCCGCCACCGTGTCACTGTCAGGTCAGCATGCGGCCACGTCCCCCGCTGTGTGTGTGTGTGCGTGTGCGTGTGCGTGTGTGTGCATGCGCGTGTGTGTGTGTGCGCGCGTGTGCGTGTGTTTGTGCGTGTGTGTGTGTGTGTGTGTGTGTGTGTGTGCATGCGCGTGTGTGTCTGTGTGCGTGTGTGTGCGCACCGCTGCTTCATGACTGTAAACACCTCACAGGTCGTAATTAGAGATCTGGTTGATTCCTCTGCTGACAGCTGCTCTAATATCTTTTCTGTTTTTAAACTCTGTAAACCTCAGAGTGTGGATCTGACCTGGGATCGTGTTTCTGCAACATGAGGTCAGAGATGCTGTGGAGATAAATAACAGCAGTTGATAAGCAGAACAACTGATCTGAAGTTCTGCAGCAGGGACAGTGGGCCTTCAGTGGTCACAGATGCTCTCAAAGATTTAAAGAAGGTTCGGACATTCGGCTGCCGCAACATTTTGTGGTAGCTAGGCCATGCAGCACTATAGTCTAACATTGTGATGGTTAAAGCCAGCAAGACAACGAGGTCATGCATGTGATCAAAGACGAGACTATATATTCATGAATTAATGTGCACACACCACCTGCTGGTTAGGAGGGTCTACTACAGATAGTCTGCATGTGGTTACCGACAGTGTTGTGTACTACGTGCTTATTACTTAACGTTTTGGTCGATTGTCCTCAATGTTCCAATCTGCTAAAACAACAGATGGCTTTTTACATATTGTTAAAAAAATTCAGTCAATAATGGAAAGTATGCGGTTAATGTGATGGTTGATTTCAAGAAGTGCACATACATATACGTACATATACATATACATTGATGATTGATGGTGTCATGCATCTGACCTGTGTGTTCATCAGGAGGCGGAGTCTCTCAGCAGCTACAGACCTTCCAGGTGCAGCCCAGCAGTCAGCAGACCTCCACCAACCAGAGCAGCTCAGACATCCACAACCCCACCTCCTCTACAGGTAAGACTTTAGCTCCACCTCCTCCAGGAATCAGCCTGGTCCCAAATGACAACAGCACCAACCAGATGCACTTCAACCTTTTACAAGACAATGGTACAAGTAGGCTAGCAGTAGAGGAAATCTCTCTGTCTCATTTAGCCTCGATAAAATGACTATTATTTGGCTACCTGCAGGTCTACTTTCGTACCTGCCTACCTGCGTGCACTCTGTCTGTATCTCATGTCTCAACTCATTGCAGTCTTCACAAAGTGAGGCAGATTCGTTGCTTAAGATAAAATTTCCCAATGCTAACATGCTAGCTTGACAGCTGTGAGTACGAAGTAAAAGAAGTCATAAAATAGCCATGTTGGTTGTTTACATTCATTCTAATGACGATTTTTTACATGTGAAGGGGACCTGAGTCCTGACCCTCTGAGCCAGAGGCCGATGAGCCGCTGTGAGAGACTCGTCCAGCAGTTTGTCATTTTTACAACTTACCCCGGTGTGATGGTACACAACAGTCCTCACAGAAGCTGATGTAGGACATCGCAGCCTGAACTCATCCAGACTGTTGGTAGCAGTCCTAGAAACATCCCAGTATAGTCCAAGCAGGCCTGAAGATCCTCCATAGCTTCACTGTTTACTGATGTCCTCGCAACAGGTTTACAGACTTTAAGTCTCAGACTCAGGTGGACCATGGAGGAGGTGGATGATGGCGTCTTCCACACCAATGACTGGTCGATATGCGAACAGTCATCATCAGGTGGGAAGTTAAGGCTACCGGCCTGAAGTGGATGGGCTCCCTGTAATGCACAGTCTTTGGCACCGTAACCACACAGGAAGTTTTTTCAGACTCTTGTCTACAGAGACCCAACAATTCCCTCATGAGCAAGCACTTGGCGAAAGTGGCGAGTATAGCTAGGGGCTGGTCCAAGGCAAGCCTGAGCCAGCCCTAAGTGTAAGCTTTATCAAAAAGAAAAGTTTTAAGTCTGCTCTTCAATGTAGAGAGGGATTCTGGGATTGCAATGTTCTACTGGGGTAATAGGATACTTTGAGCTCTTTAAGATAAGATGGTGCCTGACCATTTAGTGCTTTCTAGGTGAGGAGAAGGATTTTAAATTCTATTCTGGATTTTACAGGGAGCCAGTGCAGAGCGGCTAATATCGGAGAAATACGGTCTCTTTTCCCCGTTTTTGTCAGAACATATGCCGCAGCATTCTGGATTAGTTCGAGAGTTTATTTAGCAACGATTTGGGACGCCTGATAGTAAGGAATTGCAATAATCCAGCCTGGAAGTAACAAATGTGTGGACTAGTTTTTCTGCATCATTTTGAGACAGGAAGTGCCTGATTATTACAATGTTACGTAGGTGGAAAAAGGCAGTCCTTGAAATTTATTTTAAGTGGGAGAATGACATATCCTGATCAAGGGTGACTCCCAGATTCCTTACGGTGGTACTGGGGGCCAGTGCTATGCCATCCATAGTTACTATCTGTTCGGATAGTGAGTATCTAAGGTGTTTAAGCCCAAATATGATGACTTCAGTTTTGTCTGAATTCAATAACAAAAAGTTGCAGCTCATCCAGGTCTTTACTTTAGACACGCTTCGAGTTTAGTCAACCGATTGGTCTCCTCTGGCTTCATTGATAAATATAGCTGAGTATCATCTGCATAACAATGAAATATTATGGAATGTTTCCTGATTATGTTGCCTAGAGGAAGCATATATAGAGTGAAAAGGATCGGTCCAAGCACAGAACCCTGCGGAACTCTGTTACTTGCTTTAATGTACACAGAGGAGTCATCATTAACCTGTACGAACTGAAATCGTTCTGAAAAGTAGGATTTAAACCAGCTTAATGCAGTTCCCTTAATGTCAATGAAGTGTTCCAGTCTCTGTAAAAGGAAACCATGGTCAATGGTGTCAAATGCAGCACTAAGCTCTAGTAATACCAGCACAGAGACGAGTCCTTTGTCTGATGCAACTAGAAAGTCATTTGTGACTTTAACCAATGCTGTCTCTGTGCTATGATGCCTCTAAATCCTGACTGGAAATCCTCAAATAAGCTATTTGAGAGAGAAAGGGGGGGTTAGATATAGGTCTGTAGTTGGCTAAAACCCCTGGATCAAGACTAGGCTTTTTGAGGAGAGGTTTTATTACAGCCACTCTAAAGAACTGTGGTACATAGCCTGTTAACAGAGACAGGTTGATCATATCTAATACAGAAGAACCAATTGAGGGTAAAACACCTTTAAACAGCTCGGTCGGGATGGGATCTAAGATACAGGTTGATGGTTTTGATGAGGAAATTGTTGAAATTAGTTTGTGAAGCTCGACAGGAGAGAAGCTGTCTAAAAATACGAGGGGTTTAACAGCTACTGCTATGGTTTCTGTATTTGAAGATCAGTCAGTACCACTGAGGGCAGCAGGTGATGAATTCTGTCTCTAATAGTGAGAATTTTATCATTAAAGAAGCTCATGAAGTCGTCTCTACTGAGGCTTCAGGGAATACGTGGTTCAGTGGAATAATGACAGTCTGTCAGCCTGGCTGCGGTCCTGAAGAGAAACCGGGATTGGTTTTATTTTCTTCTATTAGTGAAGAGTAACAGGCTGCCCTGGCAGTTCAGAGGGCTTTCCTGGATGTTTTAAGACTGTCTTGCCAGGCGAGACGAAATACTTCTAGATAGGTGGAACGCCATTTCCTTTCAAGTTGTCGTGACGTTTGCTTCAGTTTGTGGGTTTTGGGGGGGTTTATCAAGGAGCTACCCTCTTCTGTTTTGTTATCTTTTTTACTGACCACGCAGTGATCACAACAGATGTCCTTCAATATAACATAGAGGTGAAACTGTTCTAACCGGATCATCTGAACCTGATCAGTTGAATCTGTCTCTTCCTCTCTGCAGCCAGTCTTCCTACCTCCATCGTCTCCTCCTCCTCTTCCTCCTTGTCCTCCTCGTCGTCCTCAGTGGCAAGTCACATGATGTATCCCAGCGGTCACACAGTGATGTATGCGGCACCGACGCCCTCGCTGGGCGACGGCAGCCTCACCGTCCTCAACACCTTCCCCTCAACAGGCCACACCCAGTCACATGACCCCGGTACAACCCCGTTTCTACGCTTACATCGACCACGATGAAACTGTTACTGTTATTATTGTTATTTGTTATTGTGGCTGTTGCTCTCCCTGTTATTACTGTAAAAGCGTACGTTGTAACAGTTTGTTGTTGGTCCGGTCTTTTAGGCTCTCTGCCGCAGGTCTTCCTCACCCCACTGCCCCCAGTCGCTGCTCAGATCCCAGTGTCTGCAGTCCAGCTCCACCCGGTAACTCAATGCTCACTGCTAATGCTAATGCTGATACTCCTACTGCTGATATGACTGCTACTGATGACACTGCTGCTGACACTACTAGATCTACTGCTACTACTGATACTGCTACTGATGACACTGCTGCTGACACTACTAGATCTACTGCTACCAATACTACTGCTACTACTAATACTGCTACTGATACTACTGCTACTACTGATACTGATACTACTGCTACTGCTACAGACACTAATACTACTGCTACTACTACTGCTACTGCTACTAGTGTTACTGCTACTGATACTACTGCTACTGCTACCGATACTACTGTTACTGCTACTGCTACTACTGCTACTGATACTACTGCTACTGACACTACTAGATCTACTGCTACTACTGATACTGCTACTGATACTACTGCTACTGACACTACTAGATCTACTGCTACTACTGATACTGCTATTGATACTACTGCTACTACTGCTGCTACTGACACTACTAGATCTACTGCTACCAATACTACTGCTACTACTGATACTGATACTGATGCTACTGCTACTACTGATACTGATACTACTGCTACTGCTACTACTACTACTAGATCTACTGCTACTACTGATACTGCTACTGATACTACTGCTACTACTGCTGCTACTGACACTACTAGATCTACTGCTACTGCTACCGATACTACTGCTACTACTGATACTGCTACTGATACTACTGCTACTGCTACCGATACCGATACTACTGCTACTACTGATACTGCTACTGATACTACTGCTACTGCTACCGATACCGATACTACTGCTACTGCTACTGCTACTACTGATACTGATACTACTGCTGCTGCTACTGCTACAGATACTACTGCTACTACTGATACTACTACTGCTACTGCTACTAGTGATACTGCTACTGATACGACTGCTGCTGATACTACTGCTACTACTGATACTGCTACTGATACGGCTACTGATACTGATACTACTGCTGCTGTTACTACTGACACGACTGATACTACTACTACTGCTGCTGTTACTACTGACACGACTGATACTACTACTACTGCTGCTGATACTACAGATACTGCTGCTGATACTAGTGATACTACAGATACTGCTGCTGATACTACAGACACTCCTACTGATACTAGAGATACTACAGGCGTGCTCCCTGCAGCTCCTGCAGTGACTCTTGTCATTTGTTTCTTCCTCAGATGGTGATCAGTCAGCAGAGCAGCAGCAGTAACCTGACGGAGCTGCAGGTGGTCAGTCTGGACGTCCACCAATCAAAAGACGACTGACCGTCTCGCACACACACGCACACGCACACTCACACACACACACACACACACACACACAGCTGGATCCTCTGGTCAGTGTCACTGACTGCCAACACTTTTTTCCTCTCATTTCCTCCAGTCGGGTTGTTGTGATGATGTAATCAGCTTCCTGTTTACTTGTCTGCTTTTCATCATCATGTAAACAACAACAGCAGTGTTCGGTAAGTGACCCACAGTCCAACCACAGAAACATGAAGTCAGAAGAGTTTGGAAACAGACTTTAATGAATTTTATCACTGTGCAGATTTTTTCTGCAAATGTTCGATTTTTTTTAACCCTGAAACTGAGACAAAGATCATCAGACTGAAGTTCAGGTGTCGTGATGATGTCAGTCTAACCAGGTATCACACACCTGTGTGTGTGTGTGTGCGTGTGTGTGTTGAATAGTATTTGTCCCATGAATGTATCTGTTTTTGTGTTTCTACTTGTTTTGTTTTCTTTAATTTGTGATTTAAAAAACAGAAATTGCCAAAACCGCTGAGATGTTCAGTCTCGCTGAGATGTTCAGTCTCGCTGAGATGTTCAGTCTCGCTGAGATCTTCACTCGAAAACTTGGCTCATGTGAATCATGTTTACGTCACATTCCTGCTCATCAGGCTTTTGAATCATTTCATGAAGTTAAGCCTGCAGACAGAAACCCATCAGACATCAGCAGCTCAACGCTCTGACGGCGAGGCGTTCGAGAGCAGCCGGAGCTGTGAGGACTGCTTCATTCTGACTGTTTGCTTCAGGAACACTTTGGAAAGAAAAGTTTTTGTCTTTATCCAGTTTCTTCTTCCAAAGGTTAAGGGACACGTGTGACATCACTTCCTGACCGTAGAAAACGTGAAGTTCGGAGGATTTTGAAATGTGAAATGTTCTCATGTAGACTCGCAGTAACAATGAGGAACTGTCATCAATGAGTTTGACATCAAGTGACTTTCATCTGGCACACATGTGAGAAAGGACAGTAAACATGAACCAACATGATTATTTAGAGAAATTATCAGCAAAAATGCTTTTGTCTGATTAATAATGATCATTCAATTTGATGGTTTATCAGAGGATAACATGTATATCTATTGTGAATATCAGTACATGGTACAAGTACACGAACACCATCTGTGTGTGTGTGTGTGTGTGTGTGTGCGTGTGTGCGTGTGTGTGTGCGTGCGCGTGTGTGTGTGCGCGCGTGCGCGTGCGCGCTTCAGCTTTGAACTGGGACCCTGAACTGTTGGTGTGTGTGACTCATCTGAAAACTGGTGAGTCACCAGAAGACCGACAGGAGTCAAACATGGACTCTGAGCTGCTCCCAGTCTGATGACAGAAGATGAACTGATGAGTTTTCCTGATCTGATCTGGATTCAGCTTCAGGCTGCAGATTTCCTGTTGGATCTGCAGGACCTTGTCAGGCTCTGGATCGAAACAGACCTGACGATTTCTTTTATAAACTCAGCTGTGTAATTAGACTCTTTGACCGTGGAGTCACAAACTGCAGCAGGTCGGTCCTCAGCTGTCTGACCTCATCTTATTCATGTACACAAGTTTCTACACGGCAGCGACGCCGTCAGCACCGAGCTGAAGAAATCAATCAGTCAATCAGTCAGTCAATTAAAAGACTTTTGGAGAGAAAATGTGTCATTGTGATGTTGAGCCACCACTGAATCACCAACCAGGCAGCTTCCCCTGGGCCCCAGACTCCCAGTGGCTCCAGACTCCCAGTGACTCCAGACCCTCAGGGGCTCCAGACCCCCAGCGACTCCAAAGGTTCACTGTGAGCTGATGAGTTTATGGAAACTGTATTAACTCTAAATCTGTTTGGCAGTAAACTCTAAAATACAGTGTTTTATAATGTGAATTTGGTGAGAACGTTTCGGTGGCTCCTGCAGTTTTATCCAGTCCTGGGGCCTTGTCATGTGGAGGGGTCCTGTGAGAAAACGTAGTCATAATACCCTCAATATTTCCATTGATGTATTTACAGTGCATATTCCTAAATACATCAGAGATGATCTTAAAGGAACAGCTCGGCAGAGTTTCAGCTCCCGTTTCCGTCTCCAGAACTGAATGCTGAAACTCAGCTGAAGGAATGTAGAAGAGCAGCTGGGCCACTGTCCCAGGATCTGCCCGTGCACATGTACAGCAAGCGTCTCCTTCATATACTTTTATTTTTCTATCTGTGTGCAGAATATAATATCAGTCAGACTGATGCAATCTCTTACAAACTTCAGAAGGTGTTTATGATCCAAAGGGAGGCCGTCAGCTGAGTGTTTACATTTAGTTTTTTACACCACTGGTCAAAAATGACTTTAGTTTCAGAACATCGAACAGAAAACTGACGAGAACACAAAAAAGTGAAACTGTGAGCCAGTTATAGTTAAACATATGAACTGAGCATTTTAAAATCGATACCAGCACAGCACTCAGTATTTATCAGATATTTCATGCAGTACGTTTCATATCATGCTGCTGACTACATAAATACAGTAAAGCTTCATGATGTACACGTACACAGACATACTAAATACATACTACTGTGTGTATCTTCATATGCGTTTCATGCGTAGATATAAACTTAAAACCAATAAAGTTCAACAAAATGCAAATGCAATCTACATTAAAGAAAAAGACATTTTTATCTGTTTTGAAGAAAATGAGAGGGGAAAAGACTATCTTTTTGTACAACTACTTCTCCTTCTAGGAAAACTTTCTGAAAACTGACTCTGTTTGGGACAACTACTACAAAGACTGATGATCATTATATTCTTGAGTACTCTGGGTATCTTCTACTTTCTCTTTAGTTTGTGGAACTTTGTTCTGGTTTCAGATCTCCTGGCGGAAACAGTGCTGTGAGAAGTGGGATGTACCCAACTGAGAGAATTGAGATGCACGTAACGCCGTCGCCTCCAGTATACGTCATCGCTGCGACACGTGCGGCGGTCTTTCTTTCCCCGTGTTAGCTGTTAGCAGTTAGCTGAGAGGAGCGGAGAAACTTTAGTTTTACCGGATTCTCTGTGAGTTTTAGCTGAATAAAAACCTCTGAGGAAGATGGCTGCTGCCGGGGCGCAGGGCAGGAAGAGGCTCCTGAGGGAAGAGGACATGACCAAGGTGGAATTTGAGACCAGCGAGGAGGTGGACGTCACCCCCACCTTCGACACGATGGGCCTCCGAGAGGACTTGCTACGCGGCATCTACGCCTACGGTAGGCTGAGGATCTCGCGGCCTCCGGGTGATGCTAAAGCTAATTGTTCATCACCGTGTTTGTTTTGTTTCTTTAAAGAGGCCAAAATAACTTAAATATCGGCTTAGTATAGTTAAAGTTTGGATATTTGATATTGATTTAAGAGGTGTGTATATGTTACTAAAATGTTTCGCGGTTAATATCGTACATCCGCAGTCCCTCCGGCTCCGCTGGCTGCGCAGTTTACCGCTTACGGTGTAATCCTTTTCTGGGTAGTGAAACAGTACTTAAGGCCTTCTGTGCCATTCATATGAGGATCTGTTCTCTTGAGATAAACGCAGAGTCAGTTTGGCTGAACTCTGGTCTCCACCTTTCCAACTGTTTTACGTGTTTAAACGGCTGAGGCGACCCGCTGGTAAACGTGAATGAACTGTACGGACGGCAGTGAGCCACAGGAGAGCCGAAGTAACGTTAGAGAGTAAACGGTTACCAGCTGAACGAGAACATGTCCTTCTGTTACTTGTGATGTTTGCAAGATTAATACAAAAACATCAATGCGCCAAAAATCTGATCTGAGTTCAGTGGTTCCGGTCGGTCTTCAGTCGATACTGAACTAACTCGACCGGTGCCGGTGCAGGAAGAGCCCCCGGTCTTTAACTTTTGGACTTCCGTCATCCCCAGTGTTGGTTTCAGAACTTTCAGAGCAGAGAGGCCATTGTTCAGATCTGCTACCTGAGCGGGTCTGACTCATCTAAAACATGATGGTGAAGCACCTCAAGTCAACATGAGACCTCTGTCTGACCGAGAGATGAAGGTTCATGTGTGAAAGGAGCTGTTCTCTGGTTAAAGTCAGCTGGCAGTCCGGCTGTGTTGTTGCTGTGTAGCTTCACTGACTGGGTTTGTCTTGTCCTGCAGGTTTCGAGAAGCCGTCGGCCATCCAGCAGAGAGCCATCAAACAGATCATCAAAGGCAGAGACGTCATCGCCCAGTAAGAAACCCTGGCTGCCCTCACTAATGTGACGTCCTGTAATAATGTGTGTAAAGACCCATGATGTTCTCTAACAGCTGGTCTCTGATCTGTTCAGGTCTCAGTCTGGAACAGGAAAGACAGCCACTTTCTGCGTGTCAGTGCTGCAGTGTCTGGACATCCAGGTCAGTGTTGAGAAACGGCTTCACTGCTCTTATTCAGGAACAGTTTTAGGAACTCAAATCTTTACTTGGTGCCAGCAGGAGGAGGCGGGACGTACACTGAAGCTCAGACTGCACTTGTACTGAATCATAGGACTGAAGGATTGATTTGTCACATATTTATTAATGTGGATTGAAATTCAGTGGGACTCAATAGATTGTTCTGAAAGACGAGTGTGAAGAAAGCAGATTAGAGAGAGAAATGCTGAGGAAAAGATTTTAAAGGTAATAACTAATATTCATGTCAACAAAAGAAAAAATGTGTTTATAGAAAACTGAATTAAACTACAAATAAAAAAATATATGAAAAACTGCATTCAAGATTAAAAATGAACTGAATGTTTTTATTTTATTTAATCTTTATTTTATCACAATCATTATCATTAACAGTAATTATAGTTCAAGAACTCTTTTCCAAGAGAGACCAGAGAACAGGAAACACACGAACACAATCAACAGAGACAAGACAATTACACAATTAACAAGGAGTTCATAAAAATAGTAACAGAAATCATAAAACTCATCTGGTTAAATATCTTTAAATCCTCAAGGAGGATGTTGGACTCCAGTTTGAGGACAGCAGTAGCTGAAATTACATTAATGAGTACATGGGGAATATCTGAGGTTCAGAAGGTCCTGGGCCGTGTCCTGTTGGTCCTGGGTCGTGTCCTGTAGTTCTCGATCGTGTCCTGTAGTTCTCGATCGTGTCCTGTAGTCCTGGATCGGTCCTGTAGTTCTGGATTGTGTCCTGTAGTCCTGGATCGGTCCTGTAGTCCTGGATCGTGTCCTGTAGTCCTGGATCGGTCCTGTAGTTCTGGATCGTGTCCTGTAGTTCTGGATCGTGTCCTGTAGAACCAGGTTTTAATGGTATCACAGTCAGCGTCACAGGTGGGGGTGGTGAATGTCATGTCAAGCTTTAAAACTAGTCTGTGACTGAAACCGCTCACTCCCATCTGTCTAAAAATAAAAAACACTCCAGCCTGTGGGCTACAATAGATGCTACTAGCCACATTAGCCGCGGGATGCGCTAACAGCAAGTTCAACAGGCTAGCAGTAAAGCATCATAAAAGTGTAAGAACTGACGGGTGCTAAGTTTGAGCTTCAGGTTTGAATGAATCCTGTTTACTGTTGGTGGTCAAACAGTCTGAAGTGCGATAATTAGCACACACACGTTATCACTGTTAGCCTGAGAGACTCGGAGGTCATGCTGTGATGTGTTTGCTGTCTGCAGGTGAGGGAGACCCAGGCTTTGATCCTCGCGCCAACCAGAGAGCTGGCTGGACAGATTCAAAAGGTAGACCCGCCCACACCATCAGACCCAGCCAGTCTGTGAGCAGGGGGTGCCGTGTGCTGGTTTCTGATTGGCTTCCTCTCTCCTCTGTGTGTTCAGGTGCTGCTGGCTCTGGGAGACTACATGAATGTCCAGTGTCACGCCTGCATCGGAGGGACCAACGTCGGGGAGGACATCAGGAAACTGGACTATGGTCAGCACGTGGTGGCCGGGACGCCTGGACGAGTGTTTGGTGAGTTAAAAACCATCACCAACAGGAGGCGCTGCACAGACTGTGAGGGGACGGTCACAGTAGATCACTGCCTACCTGCTCCTTTCACACCTGTCAATAAAGTTTGCACAGTCGTGAAAACCTGGTCACGTCTCACAGTCACAGTCAGTCAGTCCTGAGTCCGTGTAGCTCGATGATGTTACTGACAGGCTCTGTAAATGTGAAAGTCTCACTTACTAAGGGGACAACTGAAGAACTGGCTCTGAGTCTGTGTCCACATACATCTTATGTCTAGGACTGGGACCGGACAGTCCGGTTTCCGGCTGGTTTAAGGTTTCAGAGGGGCCACAGCTTGGCGGGCTGTACCCGTTCTCTTGGACCTTGAACCAGGAGTTTCAGTACGTTACCAACCTTAAGCTCCTCCTCCTCAGGCAGCACAAACTCGCTTCACGAGACGTCCGTCCCCTGTCCTCACCCCACCAAAGCATTACAGCTCTACCTCATGCAGGGTTGAGATCAGTATCAAGATACTTTGAAGATCTCGTGAACACAAACTCACATGAAGTTGTTAGATCTCTTTTGACACAGCAGAAGTAAATCGCTTTGAATAATTTGGCAGCAGAAGTTTCTAAATGTTGGATTCAGATTTGCTTTGCGTGTCTTGTTCCTGCTTTTCACAGCAGCCACTGAACTGTCGGGTTTGAGAGAGAACAATCGGCGTTTGTTGTTGTTCTGCAGATATGATTCGTCGCAGAAGTTTGAGGACAAGAGCCATCAAGATGCTGGTCCTGGACGAAGCGGACGAGATGCTCAACAAAGGTGAGACTGAGCATGTGCACGTGCCTCACCTGGAGCCAAACACACCTGGATAAAGCTGCGGCGTCTTTGTAGGGGTGGTACCACTGAACCTAACTCTGGGACACTGCGGACAAAATAGTGTGAACGCAAGCAAAGTGACAGCTTCCCCGGTCACACAGAATACCTTAAACTGATAAAACATTTAGTGAAGTTTGGTGCAGAGCAGCCTTTAACCAATCGCTGTGTTCGATGGAGGATTCTGAACGTGGGCTGCGGCCTGTCGTCTTTTCAGTATTTAGTGTTATAGACAGGCAGCTCTGCCCATCTGGAACATGTCCAGTTCAAGACCTGGATCAGTTTTAGGTCCAAGGCCGGTTTGGCCTTTGATTAATACGTAATCTTTGAGGCATCACAGCCAAAACCAATGGTGCAATAACAATAATTGATAGAATCCCATTGATGAAGACAAACAGTATCCAGTCAGTGATCAGGTTCAGTGTACTGACAGACAGCTCTGATTGGTTAAAACTGGAAGATGAATGTGAGACTTCTGATTTTTAAGATGTGAACATCTTCCATTAATTGTTATTGTCATATTTTAATGATGAAATTAATATAATATATAATGTTTATTATTTTAAATGGACTGAAGGTTGATCAAAGTTAATCTGAACTGGTTTCAACAAAGACTGAGATAATAAGAGCATCACAAACGACTTCAAACACCTGTTCAACATTAAAGTGATGACAGGCGTCTCGCTGATTCAGCATCAATACATCCATGAAGATAAGCAGTGTCCCCCCCCCCAGCCCCCATTAGTTAGCTGAGTATTTAAGTTGGAGACGACTGAATGACAGATGATTTCTCAGTAAAACACAGGCTGGTTGGTGTTTCAGATACACGCTGACAGTGCGTCCCCTGAACGCAGCGATAGTGAGTTTACTGCGTCCTTCAGGGTTTTAACACGGGACACATCCCTGTCATCACGCACACACCTAAAGACGCTCCGCACGGGGTTCAGACGCTCGTACTGAACACATGATGTTAACGCTAGCTAGCAGCTTAGCTGCTAACGTTCACACAGAGGACCCCACAGTGCTGCTGTTTGTTTACGTCGACCAGTTGAAGACAGGGTATGTCAGCCTGGAGCGTGGTGGATGTGTGGTGGACGCAGCATCCGCGGCGCGGGGGGTTTGGTCGTGGTGTACTTCCTGTCCCGGAGTAGTAAAGCTGATGGACGGACGCTGGATTCATCATCAGCCGTGTTGTGTAACTCTTCTCTTCAGGTTTTAAGGAGCAGATCTACGACGTGTACCGTTACCTGCCCCCCGCCACGCAGGTGGTTCTGATCAGCGCCACGCTGCCCCACGAGATCCTGGAGATGACCAACAAGTTCATGACAGACCCCATCCGCATCCTGGTCAAACGGTCAGTCCAGAGACAGCCAATCACGTCCAGAGAGACGCAGAGAGAGAGACAGAGAGAGAGAGACAGAAAGACACAGAGAGAGACAGAGACACAGGAAGACACACAGAAAGAGACAGACACACAGAAAGAGACAGAGACGCAGAGAGAGAGACGCAGAGAGAGAGACAGAAAGACACAGGGAGAGACAGAGACACAGGAAGACACATAGAGAGAGACAGACACACAGAAAGAGACGCAGAGAGAGAGACGCAGAGAGAGAGACGCAGAGAGAGACGCAGAGAGAGAGACAGAAAGACGCAGAGAGAGAGAGAGACACAGAGAGACAGAAAGACACAGAGAGACAGAAAGACACAGAGAGACAGAAAGACACAGAGAGACACACAGAAAGAAAGCATCTTCAGTCAGACACCTTCACATGCAGAACGTTCATCACTAACAGTCTGTCTGTCCCTCCCTCTCTCTCTCTCTGTCTGTCTGTCTCTGTCTCTGTCCCTCTCTCTGTCTGTCTCCCTGTCTCTGTCTGTCCCTCAGTGACGAGTTGACTCTGGAGGGTATAAAGCAGTTCTTCGTGGCTGTGGAGAGAGAGGAGTGGAAGTTTGACACTCTGTGTGATCTGTACGACACTCTGACCATCACACAGGCCGTCATCTTCTGCAACACCAAGAGGAAGGTCAGTCACACACACACACAGAGACGCACAGAGAGACGCACAGAGACGCACAGAGACACACAGAGACACACACACACAGAGACACACACACAGAGAGACACACAGAGACACACACACACAGAGAGACACACAGAGACGCACAGAGACACACACACACAGAGACACACACACAGAGACACACACACAGAGAGACACACAGAGACACACACACACAGAGAGACAGAGACGCACAGAGACACACACACACACACAGAGACACACAGAGAGACACACAGACACACAGAGACACAGACACAGACACACACACAGACACACACAGAGACACAGAGACACAGACAGACACATACAGAGACACACACACAGAGACACAGACACACACACAGAGACACAGAGACACACACAGAGACACAGACAGACACATACAGAGACACACACACAGAGACACAGACACACACACAGACGCTTGACTTCACCTCCTGTTTTTAATGACCTGATTCGTCGGGGTGAATGTTAAAGCTGATGTAACGACAGGAAATGATCACGTTGGAGAAGCTGGAATTGATTTTTGGCTTTTTTCACGACCTCAACGATCAGTTGATCAATTAATTTCCAGTGGATCATATTAATCAACTAATAGCTGCAGATGGTTGTGAAAGACGAGCTGCTGGTCTGCGGCTTCGCTCAGCTTCTCTTCATTATGAAAAGCAGCTGGCTCTCAGAGACCGGGTCCTCGGTCCGGCCTGCCGCAGCAGAGCATTCTGGGAGGTTGAGTCTGTGCGCGTGTGTTTCAGGTGGACTGGCTGACAGAGAAGATGAGGGAGGCCAACTTTACGGTGTCCTCGATGCACGGGGACATGCCTCAGAAGGAGAGGGAGTCCATCATGAAGGAGTTCAGATCAGGAGCGAGGTAACGTGAACCGGGTCCCGAGGCGGGTCGGGTCTGTAGCTTCTCTGCGGTCGCGATGCTAACGGTTCATCGTGTTTGTCTGTTTTCAGCCGCGTGTTGATCTCTACGGACGTTTGGGCTCGAGGTTTAGACGTCCCTCAAGTTTCTCTGATCATCAACTACGACCTGCCGAACAACAGAGAGCTGTACATCCACAGGTACGCTAGTATCACTCCACAGGAAGTAGTCCTGTCAGTGAGCAGGTGCTGTTCCCCCAGTCTCCCCCCGAGTCTGCTCGGGACAGAAACGTTTCCAGATAAAGAAGGTCAATGAATACTTCTTCTATGATGATGAAGGGAATTTTGAACAAAACAAAGTGAAATCAAAGGACCTGACATGTTGACAGTAAAAGTCAAATGTTTTCAGTCCTGGTTGGTTGGTCAACCCCTGTGGTTACTCGTGGTAACAGCAGGTGCAGTTTAATACTGAACAGTGAGTCTGACAGGAGTTTGTTACCTGGCTCAGAAGTTAGAGGTGTGCAGCCTGCTGTGGCTGCTTCTTCCATCACTTCCTGCAATATTTCAAACTGATCTGCGGTCAGAAAATCACTAGTTTTGTTTTGTAGACGTGTTTTTGATGAACGATAGGTCGACAGACAAACATTTAAACTTCAGGTTTTTAGCTTCTCTTCACTGTCTCAAATGTCCTTTAATCTAATAAACCTGACATTTAATGTAATGACCTGATGTGACCTCTGACCTCCTCCAGGATTGGTCGGTCCGGTCGTTACGGTCGTAAGGGCGTGGCCATCAACTTTGTGAAGAACGATGACATCAGGATCCTGCGGGACATCGAGCAGTACTACTCCACCCAGATCGATGAGATGCCCATGAACGGTACGAGTCGACCGGTCACGTGCCGGCTGCTTATGATGTCACAGCTCAGAACAAAAACAGCCAATCAGAACAGGCTTTCTGCTTCTAGAGATCAATACGTCAGAATTACAAAGAAGTACATGAGAGGAAAGAAAAGCACTTTGTTTCAGCAGAGAAGTAGAAAACGTGACGAATCACACCTGTGATTGGCTGCTGCTCACTAACGTGTTTGTTTTGATTCTGCAGTCGCCGACCTGATCTGATGAAACCTGGATGATGTCACATCGGAGCCCCGCCCCTTTGGATTCCTGTTTCCTGTCTTTGTTTTTTTAATAGTTTTAGGGTGTATTACTGAATTGGACTGTTGAGGTGAAAACAACTGTAAGACTCCTGATTTGTTTTTGTAAATAAAGTTGTTTCGGTTCATGTTTGAACTCGTTTATTTACGTCTCCAACCTTGACTTCAATGATCTGAAGCTGTTTTCATTCAAATGTCTCCGGCCGGGATGAATAAAGTCTGAATGTTTAGACTTTGATTATATGATTACTTCAGTCTGGACCTCGAACGCGAAGCCTCGAGTTGCTTCCAGTGTTTGTAGAAATCTGATCGAGCGACAGTTAATCAATCAGCTCATCTGCGTACGAACATTCAGTGATGTAAAACAAAAGCTTCACGCTGGAGAAGCTGATTCGAGGTTTTCACTGATGAATTAATGATTAATTTCATGTTAATTAAATGAGCTGATCCTTCAGCACTGCAGAAAGTTTACAAACTGGATGAAATCATGTTCGTTTAAAACTGATTTTCATTTTAAGATCAACGAGTTCAAAAAGCAGAAATAAAAACTAATGCAGCAGCTCAATGACCAAAGGTGAGCAAAGTCACTTCAGCTCATTCTGCTGAAGGGGACCAATCACGCGAGTTTCTGCAGCGTCTTCGGCCCCTCCTTCGTCAGAGCTGGATCAATGTTCAGGAGGGAGCTCTGGACGTCTCCAGTCAGTTTGATCAGGATCAATCAGACAGCTCGACGCCCAGGTGCACAGATGAGTTTTACTTCATTCTTACCTGCAGAGCACGAACAGCAAACCTGGTGAAATTCTGTTTGTGGCGCCCCCTGTGGGCCAGGCTCCAATCACAGCCTGAAGCTACACCCCCAGATTTATGATGACTGGACACATCGTTTAGAGTTACAGTAATTTTCCTGCTAAGTCCCGTCCCTTAAAGCCTATTGGTTGACGGCTTTATTTACTTTGGTGCTGATCCAATCAAAATCCAAACAGTCGCAGGAGTCTGTGGAGCCGACAGACGTCTGATTTTCTGTCCATCAGATGCAGTACGAGGGTTTGAACGACAGCTCGAGGGACAGCTGATCTCAGACACTGCTGCCGCTTTTAAATCTGATTTTATTTTAATATTTTATACACAAATGTTGGAACAGAAGGAAAAAACATTTACAGTAAACGAGGAAATATTAAATTCAACAAGCAGCAAAAATCACAAAGCTGTTTAAAAATGATTTGACATCAAATATTCAGAAAACTAAAGATTAAAACCAGTGAAGTGAGTCAAAGTCAGTTTAACATGCTGATGGAGGAGATGACAGAGGGCGTCACCTGCCAACTAAACCTTCAGACTCTACAAAGACCAGCAGGAACCGTCTGAAGCTGCAGCAGCTGAATCTCATCAGGACTCAAGACCAGGACAACAATCTGGACCCTGATTTAAAGCACTGAGATGAGCTGTGACACAAATAAAGTCTGGATTCAGGAACCGAGGTCTAGACCACACGTATACGAGAGTTTGATAAAACATGTTTTTAACTTTTAAAGTCACGTTGGCCAATCACAAGCCTGAAAAAAAAAAGCTACTACCTGTAGGCCACTTTCAACTAGACGTCTGATCAGGTGTTCAAACTGGCTTCTTTGGCGGCGGGTCTGTGTGGTCGAGTGTTGGATTATGTAGCACTGACCTCTACGGATGAAAGAGGTCAAAGCAGCAGAGAGCATCTCAACAACCACAGAGGGGTGAACTTCAGCAGCTCCTCAGAGCCACATCACAGTCACAGGACGACCAGCCAATGACTGGACTCAACAGAGCTCAGGTTACGACCAGCCAATGACTGGACTCAACACAGTCACAGGACGACCGGCCAATGACTGGACTCAACACAGTCACAGGACGACCGGCCAATGACTGGACTCAACACAGTCACAGGACGACCGGCCAATGACTGGACTCAACACAGTCACAGGACGACCGGCCAATGACTGGACTCAACACAGTCACAGGACGACCGGCCAATGACTGGACTCAACACAGTCACAGGACGACCGGCCAATGACTGGACTCAACACAGTCACAGGACGACCGGCCAATGACTGGACTCAACACAGTCACAGGACGACCGGCCAATGACTGGACTCAACACAGCTCAGGTTTCTGCTGTCTCTGAGTGGAGCTCGACATTAACGTGTGGGGCCGGACTGACCGCATTAAGTGTTCTTTAAACCCGGCTTCACCAGCGGGTGTGATCGTAGACCGCGGCAGCCGCCTCATTGGTCGATTAAGGGCGTGTTCTTCACCGCAGATTCACTGCTGATCATGGCGGTCACCCGATGGAACAGCTCATGGTTCCATCGTTCACTGCCAAAGACGTTTCACGGCAGTTTTTTGCACGTGCTACGGTCATGGCGGCTATTTTTATTTTATGAAAGAAGGAAAACAGAAGAACTTTAAGTTAAAAACTAATTGTATACGAATAAAATGCTGTATACACTAATTAATAAGTCATTTTTCTTTCTTTCTTTTTTTTAAAATATCACATTACATATCGCATCGAGGCCTTGACGTCGAGGCATTATTGTACCGGGAGTTTTGGTATCGTTTCATCTCTAGTGACCTCTAGTGGCAGCAGATTCTGGTAAAACTAAAAGAGTAACTTCACATTAATATGTGAATATATCAAAAGCTCTGTTGGCACAGTTAGCATTAGCACTATCTGGTCCACGTCCACCATCAGATCTGGGATCAGACTGATGAGATTCAGCCGCTGATGACGTTTCACACGTGACATTTTTGTCCACGTCTGTTTCCTGTTTGTTCAATCAACCAATAGCAACACTGCTGGAAATGTAGAAGTTACGTTTATCAAATATTCACCGTATTTAACCAGTTATCCCAAAATTAACTGTTCAGCGATATTTATTGATTAACTGCATCAAAAACATGAGATAAGTTGCATTTTCTGGGCCGAGTGCAGGGAAATATAATGCGACCTTCACCTGAAGACTGCTCAACTGTGACATCATCACCCTCAGGTTTACAGAGCATCTGATTGGTCAGATCAATCAGGACGGAAGCTTGACAAAGTAAAAGGATGCATTTCCTGTTGCTGTGACATGGGAACATTTAAAAGTGTGAACCAATAGGATGTCAGTTAGTCATAGAGGAGATAAAGAGGGGCGGGGCTTAATGTCAGACTGCTAACAAACATAAACCTGCTCTGATTGGTCAGATCAAACTCAGCCATAGGAAGTGTGTCACAGAGCAGAAAACAAACCAGCCAACCAGAGGGGGAGGAAGTGAAGGAGCCGAGGATGATGGGAAGGCGTCTACAGGCTGCGTCTGATGAACCAGATCTCATTCCTGCGCCGGGGGACGCCAGGGTTCTCGTACACAGCGACCATGTAGTCACCTCTGCAGAGTTCGTCTGTGACGCCGAGAATCTCCCACAGCAGGCTGATCTGACGGGTCACCGTCTCCTCCGTGGTTGTCCCAAAGAACGTCCTGACAGCCAATCAGAGAGGAGAACATCATCAGCACACGGACGCAGCCTGATGCCCGTCTATATATTTAAGGTTTGAGAGCATGCAGTCAGCCCCCGCCCCAACTCTCTGGCGTCCCCCCGAGGAGGCTTTAGTCTCTGTCCTGCTGAGCGTCCATGTCTACGGGGACATGTCATTTGAAGGGACCCACAGACAGCTGTGAAAGTGACTGATGGCTGAATGTACACACCTGATAGCAGCTCCAGCTCTTACCTGGCGATGACTCTGATTGGCTCCCTGCGGACGATGGTGATGTCGGGGTCAGAGGGTCGTGGGGGGTTAGTCTGAAACTCGGCAGGCAGGAGGAAGGCCGTCTGGACGTCTTTCTCGAAGGTGTTTCCGTCCTCCATCACGTGGATGTTACTGACCACTGGCACAGTCATTCCCAGGTACGTACCTGCACACGATCAATACGTGGCGATCAGTGCTGATCACATGACTCGTGCTCTTTAAAGTTGATGTGATATATGTTGTCTTTCATGTTCATGTCATGTTGGACAGCTGTGACAGGTAAAGTCACATCCCAGGTGTGCTGCGAGTGGGCGGAGTCTGACCTGCAGAGTTTTCTTTACAGATGAATCGCATCAGTTTCATGAAGCCCATCGAGATGCTCTGTTCGTACAGGTCTTCTCCTCGGGTCACGCAGGCCCAGTTTCCCGCTGGGTACACCCGCTCCTCGTACAGCACCTCCCCCATCTACAGAGAGGGGCGGGGGGACAGACAGACCACTACTGTTAACTTTCTGAGGTAGGAGGTCACTGTGGTGAACGTCTCTGCAGCAGAGGGACCTCCTGATCTTCTGACCTGGATCACATTCATTTGTTTCTTTAAAGGTTTCGATGGCGGCTTCAGGACTCTGCGACCTGACGGTGAACTTACCAGAGGGACAAACATGTATCGGCTCAGTCTAATATGTGAGTTTTAGAAAGACTTCAGTGAGGGACTGGCCCACACAGGCCAGAGGAAAACCCCCGCAACTTCATCCAGGACTCATTAAACTGATCCCTCAACAAAAAAAGATAAACTGAGTGTTGAGAACTGGAGACCAGTTAGCCTGTTCAATAATGATGTACTGGGTTAAAGTCTGGACTGGATGAGATTATCGATTCATGCTGGAAGAATAATGTAATAATGTAAGATTAGAATGAGATCTGATTGATTATAATCAATATATATATTGGATGACAGTTTTATTTTATTTGTTTAAGTGTTTTGGTTTTGGAAGTTATTTTTCGGCCGTTGAAACGCTGTATCGTGGTTGGACAGCAGGACGGCCCACAGGACGACTCCTGGATTATAAGACAAGGATGCTGCTTGAGTCCTTCTTTGTTCCTCCTCGTAGCTCAAATTATGGCTGTGCAGATCAAAAAGGGTTCATTTCAAGGTATAACAGCCTTAGGGAGAGAATTTAAATTAGCCCAACGGGCCGATGATACCACTGTTTTTTGATCTAATAGGTTCAAGGTGATCAAAGCTGTTAACTGCACCGAGAACTCTCTGTTGTGTCGGGTTTAAAAATGAATCTGAACAAATCCACGTTATCACCACTAAAGGAGCGCCATCAGTCTGAAGGGAATGGTATCCCTGTGAAGAATACAGTCACATGCTCAGGTGTCGTCAATAAAAATGAAAAACTTGGCAGTAACTGAAACTTTGACCCGATAGTGGAGCAAATAATGAAGAAGTTCAGTCTGTGGCTGATGAGAGAGCTCTCACTGAACGGCAGAGTTGACTCTCTAAAGCAGAGGGGATATCTCCAGCTGTATGTGTCCTCATCGCTTGCAATGCCTGCTGCAATATAAAAAAATCAGACCAAACTTTATTGATTTTTCTGTGGAAGAACAGATGTCAGAGATTCTGTGTAACATAAGAAGGGATGGTGCTGCTGAGGCGCTAACTTTTCAAACACTCAGCAATACTTTCAAAGTAAAATGGTTAACTAATGTGATCCAAGAAAAAGACAATATATGGAACACTTTCCCTAAACATTGAACTCAGTTGGTCTAAAGCTCCTGTTAAAGTCTGATTAGAAGATTGACAAACTGCCTGCTAAACTGGCAAATCTTCATAAACAAGCGCTGCCGGCCTGAAAAATGGTTTTCAAGCAGAACTTCTCTCCAACTACGTCCTACATCTGGAGTAACAAGAATATTCAATCAAAATAATTATTAATAATTAAATATGGGCTTGAATGGTTTGTATTAGTCAAACAGCTCGTGAATGCTGAGGGACAGTTATTGATCCGGTGAATTCTTCCATAAATTCAAGTTTCCGATCACCCCAAAGGAATATGATCAGCTGATCAGAGGATCGACCACTGAGGTCTCCACGGCGGATCCACTGAGCGGGGGTCTGTTTCTGGCTGTTCATGACATCACTAAGAATAAATGTTGATCAGGAGCCTCGTGCTGACTGTAACTGTGCCCTCAGCAACAACAATACAATAAAGTTTTATCTCTGTGTGTACACGAGAACGAGGACAGATGTTCAAATTTACATCAACAGGAAAACTGAACAAACAATCCACATAAAAGAAAAGGAGGGAAAAAGACTTTATCTTTTTGTACAGCTACTTCTCCTTCTAGGAAAAATTCACATTCACAAGAAGAAATGGACTGACTCCAAACCAGCTGTGATCATTTTCTATTATTGGTCGACTGTCAGCGGCCTGCAGAGCAAGAAAGCTCTGAAAACTGACTCTGTTTGGGACGAGTACTACAAAGACTGATGATCAGTATATTCTTGAGTACTCTGGGTATCTCTTTAGTTTGTGGAACTCTGTTCTGGTTCTGGTTCTGGTTTCAGATCCCCTGGTGGACACAGTGCTGTAAATGTTAACTTTAAATGTAAAAAAAGAAAAAGGTCTTTACCTTCTCATGGCAGGACACTGTCGTGAAGGGGACGGACTCCCTCTGCTGGCTGTTGCGGGTCATTTCCTGTATTGGTCCGGCCATTTCTGCAACACACACACATCAACAGGAAGCAATGAGGTCCAAACTGTGTGAACCCCTAAACCCCGAAGCAAAGAATCAGACCAGGACCAGAGCCTCAAACAGAGTCCTCAGAGTCTTTAGAGTCCTCAGAGTCCTCAGAGTCCACAGAGTCCACAGAGTCCTCATTAACATGAAAACCGTCAGACAAAGACAGACGCTGCAGCAGCTAACAGAGAAAGACGGATCATTCAGTCAACAAAGACGTGATGAAGAAGATATTCAATGATTGTTTGTCACTGATGTTTTTCAGTTCAGTGTTGAAGTGACTCATTCAGAACTGTTTCAAACTGTCCCAGAGAGACGCTGCACAGACTCACTGAGAGACAGACAGAAGGACATTTGTTGAAAATAACTCTGTAAATTAATTTAAATTTCTAAAGAGCAGAGAAGATTATTCTCATTTATTTTAGCAGTGAGACAAAAGGACAGACAAAAAGGCAGGTGAACCTGCTTCCTGTCCAACAGGTGTGACCCCGCTGTGACGTTCATCTTCAGGAAAATCAGGAAAATCCACATTTGGACTTTCTCTGTGTTTAGAGCAGAAGAAGACGCTGCACAGTGGAGGTCTGACATCAGCCTCACACAGCAAAATACATCCAGTGTCACACTGCGTACTACTGTGAACAACTCTGTGAACTCATTAACGCTGAAGGATACTGCTAACGCTACAGAGCGACGATACTACAGAGCGGCGATGCCGCAGAGCGACGATGCCGCAGAGCGGCGATGCTACAGAGCGGCGATGCCGCAGAGCGACGATGCCGCAGAGCGACGATGCTACAGAGCGGCGATGCTACAGAGCGGCGATGCCGCAGAGCGACGATGCCGCAGAGCGGCGATGCTACAGAGCGGCGATGCCGCAGAGCGACGATGCCGCAGAGCGACGATGCCGCAGAGCGGCGATGCTACAGAGCGGCGATGCTACAGAGCGGCGCTAATGAAAGGTGCTAACACAACAGATTTATGTGACACACTTTGGACCGCATGTGAATAAAGTTGAGTCGGGGGCCCTCACCTGGGGGAACTGACACCTGGTGGGTGCTGGCGACCGCCTGCCAGTGTGTCAGCAGTCGGTCGTCTTCATCCATCGGCTCGGGGTTGTCGGCGATGTCGTCGTCCAGCTGCTCGTCGTCCAATCCGTCGAGGTCTTCCAGAGAGATCAGAGCCATCGCTGCCGGGGGAGGAGGCGACCTTTGGACTGCAGAGCGAGGACGTCCACTGAGACGAGACGGAGGTGAATGCTGTTCCTGTGACGGAGACAAAGACACACCTGTTAACAGAACACCTGTTGAGAGTCCACCTGACACATGAGTTTAGTAATAGAAGCCTGAGAACTGATGAAGAGGAACAGAAGGCTGGAGGTCATGTGACCCACAAGCAGTTGATGATGGTTTGTGATGATCCAGTGAGGATCCAGATCCTTGATGTGGATCAATGAAACAGACTCCAGTCTGCAGTTCAGAACCATCACTGCTGAACCAGAACTGTAGAGAACACCAGGCTTCAGACTGACTGTTTACACCACGTCCACGTCTGTCCACGTTCTCTCTGTCTGTCTCTGTTTTGGACTATTGATGGACCACCGTTTGAATTATTGAGGAAGTGACATCATCTTCTTAGTTTGTTAGTTATTGATGACCAATCAGACTCAGTCCGGTCACTTTTATTTTCTTTGGATGTGACTGAAGTGAAACAATGAAGTAAATTTAATTAAAACCCTCAACAGTCCGGATCCGGATCAAACTGTCTGAAGTCATTCCACCAGAATCCTAGAGGTTTCCCTGAATCCAGACTGATGCGGATCACTGCCTTTGATAAACCTCTACGGGTTTATTCAGCACATAACTGTTCAGTAAAACCCGTGTCTTCGGTGTAAACCGGTTCAGATCTGGTTCCGGGCCGCCGTGCTGTCAGCGGAGCTCTGGGGGGGGGGAAGTAGGTCAACCCGGTAGAGGGACCAAACACACACCCACAGGCCGCTGACCCGCTTCAGACCGGCTCGGTTCAAATACAGCTACCAGCTGGACTAACAAAACCACAGAGGATCCGGTTCAGATACAACAGAGACCAGAACTGGACCAGGCTCACTTAGTATAGTGAAGTTAGCATGATTAGCATGGAGCTGCCGCTCTGTACCACACAGGCAGCTAGCACGTATCTACAGACCGGGTCCAGACCGGACCGGAACAGCCATCTAGCGTGTGATTATCTCACCTGGTTGTGGTCGCACCTGGTCGCACCTGGTCCCACCTGTCCCCCAAACGAGTGAACGGCTGCTGAAACCGTCCGTCAAAACAACACACAACAACTTCTTCTCTGTTTCCGGTAGGTTGAGCGCTCCGGATACTTCAAAATAAAAGCCTGCATATCCTGTTGCACTGTTACACTAAAAAAAACAATCAGCAGGAATCAAACTGAGCAACAATGTCAAAAGATTTTTATTTTGAGTCTTCTGTCCAGAATATCTTTATTCTTCATTACAGTTTTCACAGGAGTAATCCTCTTATTTCCATTTAATCCTGAAACACTGTGTTGGAGCTGTTGGTTCATTTAAAAGTAGTATTTTGTGATTCCACATTTTTTGTTAGTGGTTTGTTAATTCTTTAGAGTTTTACTATCTTAAGTATTTTGTTTTGTTTCTTTGCTGAGGTTATACAGGTAAGAAGGCAGGTGTAGGACCAGAGCACCTGGGTGGGCCTGTGGATTCATGCAGAAACGTTGATTCCTTTGTTCTCTTTTGCCATGTTCATTACACGTCGCTGGCGTGGCGGCGGCCCTTTGATTTAAGTTTGATTCAGATTTTTGACAAATGGCCAGTGCATGTGGAAAGCTTCTGTATTAATGAAGAAAAGAAGGTTTGAAGAATTTGGATCTAAAATATTTCCAATAATTACACAAAGATAAATGACATTTAATGAATCAGGGTTATTGAAGCCTGTTTGTATGAACAGAAGTCACAATAAAGTTATAAACATTTGATTTAACCTGTCAGAAATGAATTTTATTATATAAGAAACAAAAGCATCTCCTTTGTGTTTGTTTTAAAACTGAGCAGCTCAAAAGAGCGAGAGAATATTCTCTGAAGACTCTTAAAGTACAACTTTAATGTTGTTTTTCATTTTTCATATATATAAACTGTTATACGAACTGTTATATTGTAAAGAGGACAAAGTAACTCATTTTATTAAGAGACAGTCGGGAACCCCACCCCAACCACAACAACACCCCACCGCTGTGTAAATGTCCAAGTCGTCCTGGACCTAAATTATTCATACATTTTTACATTTTATCTTTCTTATAGTGTTTTTCTGATTTTCCATATTGTAATTTACAGTTTTTAGTTTGGTCTTAACCTATTCATAACATCTGTTTCCTCATCCTGCTCCTTCCTCTGTTTCCTCCTTTTTTCTCTATGAAGACGAATTTGGGTCAAATGAATAAAATAGATTTGACAAAGTGGTAGACAAAAGCTTTAATTCAATGATTTAAACTGACAGTGCTGGTAATGAAAAAGAGTATTTACAGTATTTTTACATCAACATAAAAAAGATGCATTAAATGTAAAATCCAAAAGCGGCTTCAGTATTATGTGATAACAGATCCCTGTAAGAACAAACTGTACCGTTACAGCTCAAATCTCACATTAACTGATCATTATCATATTATTAATCATTACAGGTGATCGCTGCAGGAACAAACTTCGACTGAACAAGTGACCTCCAAAGCTGCTGCTCCTCTGATCAATCAGAACTGATCAATCAGAACTAATCAATCAGAACACAGCAGGTGAAATGCTTCCTGATTGATGTTGTCACCAATGCCTCCTGCTGGTGAAGTCAGGTACTACATGACCAACAGGAAGTAGCTGAGCCAGCATGAGATTTAATCTGGTAGCATGTTTACTGCCTGCTAACTACTGTAGCTTCTTGAGCGGTTACTACACTAATACCAAACGGACCACACTGACCATGTGACAGCAAATCAGACAGGAAGTGATCCTGAACATTCGAATACGTACAGCGGCGCTGAGGTGGGTTCACCTGATGTTTCTGTAGTGACTGTGAGCTGAACTGGCATTAAAGATGTTTGTATTGTTTTCATCAGACACAATAGTGAACACAATGTGAACGTATCAACACCTCGGAAAGGAACAGTAAGGAGGATTTAGTGGCATCTAGGGGTGAGGGTCAGGATTGCAACCAACAGAACGTCCCTCAGCTCACCCTCCAGCGTAGAAGAACCTACGATAGCCGAGAATCTCATGAAAAACCTTAAAGTCTCTCTCTAGACTCACTGTTGGTTTGTCCGTTCTGGGCTCCTGTAGAAACATGGTGGACTCTGTGGAACTCCTTCTAAGATAACGAAAACACAGCTGATTCTTCATTAATGAAACCTGATAGATCTCCTTAAATCCTCCACACTGGACCTTAAAGTTGATGTCTTGAACTTGTTAGCAAACAGCTGTTTATTCCACATCCAGCAGCTCCAGAGCAACATGTTGACGTGACTGATGTGGAGTCGTGTTTGTGTCACCTGGGGTCAGTTTCACAAAGCAGGTTCAACAAACTCTGAGTGTAACCCTGAACTCTGAGTTGATCTACTCTGAGATAGGAAACTCTGAGTTTTTCGATTCCACAACAGCAGATTTGAGTTAGTTTGATTAACTCAGAGTAGGTTCACCTCGAGTTAAGCGCGTGCAAAAAGACAGCATCAATGGAACCCCGATTTGAGGAGTCACCATGACAACGGGGAAGCGGAAGGCTGCCTACTTCACGCCACTGGAAATTAGACATTTTAATGCGCTCATACAGCGAATATGAACAACACGTTTTTAGACGGAAGTCCAACACCGCTGCAGCTGCGAAGGAGAGGGAGACGGCGTGGGAGAACATTGCTGCTCGGGTCAATGCGTGAGTATAAATGTAGTCCTTTGAAATCACAATAATATTACAGGGCAAAACTGCTTGAATGGTTGCCTATTAATTTATTTCATTTAGGTGCAATCCCGCGGGGGAGAAGCGCACTTGGCAGCAGCTTAAAATGAAATATAAAAACATGGTTGAAACAGGTAAGACCTCTGCATGATCTCATGGAGGTAGCTACCTCATTTTGATCATGTTTTACATTGTAAAGTTAATATTAAGTGGCTCCCTTTCATTGTAAAATTGGTTACATTGTATTCATCTAATGTTTTGTTTTTTGTTAACGAATGAAATAAAATTTAAAAATGAAAAAAAGTGTTCTCATCTATATCATGTTATGTTAAATAATTAAGCCTGTATTTAAACTAACACAGACTTTTACTCAGCCAACAGAAAGAAGACAGATAACTGTCTGGAAAAGCAAGAACATCGTGGGCTGATAACTATCTCCCCACGAATATTTAATTCTCTGCGCAGTATCGCTGCACCTTCATCCACGGGATCATGATCAAAAGACGTTAACACCCTAACCCTAACCCGAAAAACGTCACCACCTACTGTGCCTAATGGACTTCCACTGACTGATATTTTTAATGATTTTTTTAATAACAGACGGCAGAACTATGCCAAAACTCGTCTGCCGACTGAATGAATGAATGAGGAAGTGAAATACGATGTGTGGTTGAAAGAGGGCGGAGACACAGAGAAACTCGAGGTTCCTTGAGTAAAACCTGGTCCCGACCAGGTTAGGTTCATAGAGTCAGTTACTACGGTAACTGACTCAGAGTTTAACTTACCTCTGTCTGTGAAACAGGCTTGAGTTACCCCTCTTTCTCTGGTTTGAGTTACCTTCCTATGTGAAACAGAAAACTCAGAGTTTCCCTCATTTCAGGGTTAACATACTCTTTTTTTCAGTAAACCTGCTTTGTGAAACGGACCTCTGATGAACGTCAGTCCAGTGTCAGTCCACCAGCTGGTCTCTGCCTGAGTCCGTCTCTGTCAGTGGATGAGCTGAAAGAGGGCAGCAGATCCAGCTCCAGTCTCTGGAGCTTCATCACTACCACAGACAACACTTTGTGAACGGGAGGTGAAACTGTGTCAGAACTGTAATTATAACGTCTCTGAGTTTGTTTGTGTGAGTATTCATGATGGAAAGATGTCGTATTTATTAGGTTTTAAGTCTTTGCAGTTTGCTGTCCTGATCATTGTTTTAACACAACTGGTTGATTCACAGCTTCTCTCAGTTTTTCTTCCCATTTCCCTTCTAACGTCACAAATGACAAAGCTAACAAGGCTACTGAAAACTAGCCTACTTCAGCTTTCTCTGTTGGTCACGTGACCCTCGTCTTGCAGTCATAGCAACCAGTCTAGAACAAAGAACACCTCCAGTTTCTCTCCACAAATACAAAGTCAAAGGCAAGTTCAGTTCTCAGCAGACTCACTGGGCTTCTTGTGTCCTCAGCGGGTTTCCATGAGTCTGTTCCAGACCGGGTCCAAGACATCCGGATCTCTGAAGACGTCACTTTGTGGTCACTAAACTTCCGATCATCCTGTCGAATCTGCCGCCACACTGAATGTGATTATCGCCGTCTCTTTACTTGTTCCTTTAAGGCCGGTTATCATGTATGAGCGCAGTATAAAGTACAAGAAAAGTCTATTTACAGTTCTGACACACTGAGTTCTGGTAAACATCAATGGTCCACAGAGAGCTGGTGTCTCGTTCTGGCATCAGTCCTCTGAATTGTGCTGAACTGGATCAGTCTACTTCTCAGTCCGGTCTTGCTTCATGTGTCCTGGTCCAGACCTGCTGTGGGCTCTTTTGTTGCGTTTGTTGAGTAGTGTCACTGTTGCATTGATGGATAATTTGAGTTTAAACATGGCAGTGTCCGGTAAGTGAACACCACAGGACCTTGTTCGGTCCCTGGTCTTTACAAATGTGATGGCAGGGCAGCAGAACCAATCTGGTTCAGGACCACATGCATACAACATCAGACTGGTGACTGGAGCACGCCTGGTTTAGATCTTAATTTGAACTGGTTTGATATTGGTTTGGTCCTAGTTTAGTTCTGGTCCTTGTTTGGTCCTGGTTTTAACTATTTTAACTGGTTTAGTCTTGGACTTAACTGGTTTGACCCTGGTTTGGTCCTGATTTAGTCCTTGTTTTAAATGGTTTGCTCCAGATTGGTCCTGGTTTAGTCCTAGTTTTAACTGGTCTGGTCCTGGTTTTAACAGTTTTAATTGGTTTTGGTCTGTTTGATCCTGCTCTCAATAGCTGTTTTCATGCCCAGCAAGAATGTACAGGTTACTGTGTTCAGTTGGGTTGTCTGTCGCTCGGCTCTCCAGAACCACCACCCTGCAGGCAGAAAGACAGGTGAGCTGACAGACAGGTAAACAGACAGCTCAACAGACAGGCAGACAGATGGGTGTCTCACCTGTCTGAGCCCAGCAGGCGGAACATCCTGCTGATGTCACTGATCTCTTGAGTGATCTGTGGAAAGAACAAAAAAAACACATATTATGACACAGCAGTGAGACGGACATGTTCCTGCTCTCTGATTGGATGATTATTACCTTGTTAGACCTAAAGCTCCGCCCCTGCATGCCGTGTCTCCAGAAGGCCAAAACACTGTCCTGTAAACACACTGAGGAGGACAAGGAGAAGCAGGTCAACACACAACACACCTAGAGAGGGTTCAGGGGATGTTAAAGGTGGTCTAAGGTGTTTTCTGAGGAACTTAAATGTAAGGTTTTCTGAGGTTTACCAATCGCCTCAATCTGGAAGTTGAAGGTGAGCTCAGCTGACAACTTCTTGCTGGATTTCAGCTTCCCCTGAAGGTTTACAATCTTTATACAACCTATAGGAAGCAGAGAGTACAGCTCAGGTAACCTCTGACACACTGATATCTACCTGTAATTTCATTTTCCCAGTGCAGCAGGTCTGTTTCCTGAGCTGCATATCAGGACTTCACCCACACAGTGTCTGCAGAAGTGTGTGTGTGTGTGTGTGTGTACCTGTGCGTGCATGTGTGTGAATGTATGTTTGTGTGTGTGTGTGTGTGTGTGTTACATGCTGATGTAAAACTGCAGTGGTCAAAAGCAGTTGTCCCCAACCCATGGGCCGAGACCGGTACCGGTCCCTGGATCAATTGGTACCGGGCCGCACAAGAAATAATAATTTATTGTTATTAGTTATTTTACAAGAAATAGTTAATTATTAGTTTTATTTACTGTCTGAGTCTGAACAATGTTTTATTTTGAAAAATGACCGGATTCTCTCGGTTACATCTCGGTCACCTGAGCGCTCAAATTTAACCCACAAGCTAAACAGACGTGTTTGGAAAGTTTCTTTGTGAAGGGGAAAAGGCCGAGTGAAGAGACAGAAGAAAAAGAAGGTTTTAACAGACAAACCAGGAGTCCTGCTGGAGATCTGGATCTGTCGACAGGTGATTCACAGCGAGCTGCTCTGCATCAGATGACCAGCTCTCTAATGAGGCAATGAAGCCTCAAAAACTCAATACTCATGTTATGTTGTTGGCGCAATGTTACGAGGAAGCTGCCAATAAAGTTGCATACGAGTACACAGTCAATTTGCGTTTATTATTATATTTACAATATAAACAATCTACGTACCCCCCCAGTCCGCGGTGGAATTGTCAAACGTTTACCGGTCCGCGGTGATAAAAAGGTTGGGGACCACTGGTGTAAACACTGATTTCTCTGGTCAGTCTGAAACAAGCGAGCTAACAGGCTAAAAGCTAAACTCTCATATACAATAGCCTGTATGCAGCTAACACCTGAGCAGCTAACTTGGTGGTGTGTTTGGTGACATAAAAAAAACTTGACTAATAAAACAGGATGAGGTTGATTCAATATGAATAAAAAAAATAAAAATAATAAAATAATAAAAATGGCTGACAAAATCAATACTAGTTTAATCCTTCAAATTAAAACATGTCAATTAAATATTCATACAAAAATCAAACAAAAATTTTCATGAACTTACGGTCCAGACAGACCAGGACGGTGTCTCTCTCCAACTGAGTGACGTGGATCACACAATTCTGAGGGTTTTCTACAAGGAGACCCAAAGTTTAGACTGGTGGTACACAGGTAGAAAACTATGGCAGGTGTCATACCTGAGTCAGGAGATGTATCTGAGTCGGGAAGAGTTGTACCTGAGTCAGGAGGAGTCGTACCTGTGTCTGAAGGAGTCGTACCTGAGTCAAAGGAGTCGTACCTGAGTCAGGGGAAGTTGTGCCTGTGTCAGGAGGAGTCGTACCTGTGTCTGAAGGAGTCGTACCTGTGTCTGAAGGAGTCGTACCTGAGTCAGGGGAAGTTGTGCCTGAGTCAGGAGGAGTCGTACCTGTAATGGGGGGGGTGGGGCAGGATGAGTTGGGGTCAAGGGTCTGGAAGCTGATGGGCTGATTGGGTTCAGTTTCTTTGTTCAGGCCAACACAGATCAGAGGGTACGGCTGCTCTGGGACAACCAACAGGTCCAAAACCTCCAGAGGACATGGAGGCTGGAAGTCCACATTCTGGTGTGGGTAGACAAATGTAACGAGTTATCACTCAAAGTCTGTACCATCATACTTATAATAGTGTTGCAAGTCAGTCTATGAGGGGTGCTGATACAATTCATTACAGCTAATTAAACCTCAGTGAGATAAATGTTGTTTTTAATAAACATTTATAAGAATCTTAAAGAAAGTTATTGCTAGTTCAGACCGGGGTCAGGATCAAATACGGTTGTATGACATATGTATGTATGTGTGATTTGGGTAAGGGAAACCTTTTTGGCCTCCTCAAATAGCCAAATAGCCTGGATGTGGCATTTTTAGGCATCATCCTGGCAGATATACGACACCTACACATCTGTCTTCTGCAGCTTGTTTGGGTCTGGGTCATGGTGGCAGCTGTCTGGTAGCCCAGATGTTCTGTTCCCTTGCATCCTCCTGGAGGACTCTGAGGTTTTCTCAGGCCTGATGGGACAAATAATTCCTCCAGCTTGTTCTGGGTGTTCCCCAGAACATCCGGGAGGATCCTGATCGAGTGACTGCAGCTGACTCCATTCAAATGTGAAGGGGCAGCAGTTCTGCTCTAAGTTCCTCATCCTGTCTGTAAGGTCAATGCTCTTCAGCTCTTGATCAGATTCACACATTAGAACTACATAACAACTGTTTTCTTACCTTGACCAGCATGAACTTCTGCATTGGCTCCACCCACTCCAGCAGGACCACACCTGATTGGAAGGCTCCGCCCAGGTACTTATGACCTGTGTAGGGGTTTCTCACTGTGGGGAAAGTGCAGGCTCATTACAAGTGTCTGCCTGCAAGGGGCAGAGTCTGGTCAGATCAGACCAGATAAACTGCACTCCGAATCTATTTCTGACAACAGGTGAGTGACCTGTCATTAACTTCAAACTGATTTCTCTGCTTCACTGTCTGTTAGGCTCACATGAGCTCTTTTTCAAACCAGGACCATCTAGAGACTGCTTTTCAGATAAAACAACCTTTGTCTGATGATGGGATCATCAGCCCTGAATCAACACCAACATGTTCCAAATGTGTTCGTCTGAATGGATGTTTAAACTGGGAGCTGTTTCAAAGTTACATATTAGTACACCTTTCATGGTTTTTCAACATAAATATGTGTCATGAGTGTCTCTGGGGACACTACAGGGTTCAGCACCACCTCTGCAGAAGTGACATCTTAAAGCTGCATGACTGTCCCCCCAACTGAATCCAGAGGCTGGACTCAAAACTGCCGACACTGGCAGCACAAAATGCCTGGATGTCCAAAATCTCCAGTATGCAGTATGTGAGACAGATCAGTCTGTCTCCCCTACTGTGTCCCACAATGCAATGTGCTCGAGTGGTCGCAACAACTAGCAGGGCCAGCAGCCCCTGTATGATATTTCATCACTAAATTCACTCATCAGCTGTGTAGAGTGTGAACGTTGGCAGTTTGGTGAAAATTGATGACAAATTGAAAAAGAGCTACAATGTTTTCAGTCCTCGGGGGCAGCTAGCTAACCAGCCGGCCTGCTCACAGACCTACTGACCCCACAGCCACTCAGACCACTTCAAGAGGACGAGTTGATGCTGCACAGTAGAGGTGGTTTGACTTTAGCCGTGTTATTGTTTAACTTCCACTATCCGAGCCAGGCCTTGTGTACTGCAAAATTAATCCATTTGAAACGTTCATACTTCATACGACGATGAAAATGAGTTTTAATATGTGCAACCTGCATCCGTCAGTAGATTGTATTAGGTGGTTCTAAATACAATAATCCTTGTGGAACTGCACCTGTCCATGCATGTCCACTGAACATACCAGTGACAGGCTCAGACTGTTATTCTGTGTCTGACACCCCCACAGAGACAGACCTGTTTTTAAAGAGTGAGATCAGTTTAAACACAAACAGCCAGACTCCCTTTACGAGACCAGTAGATGGCAGTATGTAGAACAATAACTGAAACATCTATTGACGAGGAGTCATTCACTCAAACGACGACCGCCAATAAAGCACGAAGAAGAAGAAGAAGGATGAAGAAGAAGAAGAAGATAAAGAAGAGGAAGGAGGATGAATGTGAGAGTGATGGAGTAACGGTCAAAAAGGCTAAAAGTTTGAGTGTTTCCCATCAAATGGGATTCATACCGAGTCATGATGCTCTCACCTGTTACTGATCAACCTGTTTACCTGTGGAATGATCCAAACAGGTGTTTTTGGAGCGTTCCACATCTTTCCCAGTCTTTAGTTGCTCCTGTCACGTGTTTGAAACGTGTTGCTGCATCAGATCCAGAATCAGCAGATATTTACAGAAATCACTGAAGCTGATGAGCTCAGACAGTAAATATATTGACTTTGTGCTGTTTTCAGGTCAGTTTCTGTCAGAGAGGATCAGCAGGTGATCACATCCTGTTTGATTGATGTTTTGATTGATCACAGCTGGTTTGGACTCAGGGTTGTCCTGCATGTTTTGGCCTCTCTCTGTTTGTATTTGATCTATTATGAACTCTATTATGTACTCGCAGAACTCGATCTTTTAACCATCATCAGCTCTTCAAGCTTTCTATTTCTTCTGTTTTTTTCTATTTTGCTGACTAATTAACTGGCAGGTGGCGCTCAAGTTGTTTGGAGGTCAATTTGTATACTGAGTGTATTTAGTTTACACAAATATGTGAGCATAGAAAATACAGTTTCAGTCTGTTGAACGAGCTGAGCCCCTCCTCATGTTTACATGCACCTCCTGTTCAGTGCAGACCTCCTGGGGGACGAGTAGACCTCGTTAGGAATTAAATTCAACACCCATGATCTCTGCCATCACAGAGATCGGACTGTTCCCTGAAGTCTGGGTCCAACTGAACTTTGGCCTCTCGTGTTAACCTCACTGGTTCATGACAAATATTAGACCCGGGCTGAATGAGGCCAGGTTCTACCTGCTCAAATGATGAGCAGCCCTCAGGTTGGGAACCTCCGGTCGACACGATCACAGACCGGTTCTGTACGACTACAAACTGATTAAAAACAACAAGGATCAGTTTCTGTTGGTCTCAGGTGGGACAGGTCAGTCTGTGGTGACTGATGGGAAACAGCTCACGACTCACCGATGCAGCATTTCAGACAGCCTTTAGTGTCGGGAATCTTATTGGAGATGGAAAACCTCCTGAAGACAAAAAGACAATGAGGAGACATGAGACAGTGTGAGTGAGCTGTTAGAGCTCGTTACCATGACATCAAGGATGCTGAGGAGAAATATCTGACTTTTCAGACTTTCCAAAAGAATACCTCAACAATACCCATAATGCTCCGGGGTTGTTGTTCACACCTTCATCTGAAGCAGTCTGCTTGTTTTTCCTGCTTGTTGAGTATCTACAGCAGGTTTAACACTCACAGGTCTGCAGCTGATGTTTATTCTGGGTCAGAGGCGCAGAACGACTGGTGATAACAAAATAATATTTAATCAATGAATTAAAGTCACATCTCAGCAGGAAACTGAGACGGACGAGGCTCAGGTGGAGTTACTGATCCAGAGAAAAGAGACGCTCTGTCAGCAGTTCAGCAGCTGATAGTAAAACCTCTGCTTTAACGTCTGAACAATGAAAATTTCTTTCAAGATAGAAAATGTTCCACTTCGTAATGCATGTCTGTCTGTGACACTGCACTGAGACACTGTGGTGCTCTGAGATCAATAACAGCACCAGCATGCTAACATGCTCACGACAACACAGACCTGGAGTTACAGGCCGCTCAGCTTTGTCAGGCCAAGGAGGGGGCTACAGAAGGGGGCACAGATTCCTGCACAACCAGGCCAGAAACACACTGAAGATCAGAGCCCCCAGTCCTCAGGAGACCGTCTGATCATTAAACCAGCTGTCAGTAAATCAGAAAGAGTCCAACCAGCAGCCTCCTAAATATTTCTACTATAAACACCAAATATTTCTGTGTATTTTCTGTACCGACTGTTGGACCAGTAGTAATATGTTGGATCCTGGCAGGATGTGATGAGGACCGAGGATGTGTTGGATGTGTTTAGCATGTGTTTAATGTTTTTAACGTGTCGTGTGGAACAACTAACCGAGGCAGGATGCGGTCGGGCAGGCGGTGAGTCGAGATCGAGACCGTCAGCTTCTGTTTGTGTCGAGCCTGCTCGAACAGACCGGCCAGACTGTGGCAGTACAGCTGAGAGGCTTTACCTGCAGGCAGGCCTCAGGGTTCAGTTAGCACGCACACACACACACACACACTCATGATATTCACTTATTTCAAAATAAAACTTTTTAAAAACTGACTTTTAATTAATGGTGCAGTTCTGACTGACTGTTTTTTTACTGTATATTTGTTCTGTCATCCTCAGTTAAAGTGAAAGATAATACGATGAAATAGAAAATGAAGAGAAAAAGATGAGTAATAAAGTTAAACATGTCTTGAATAAACTCCAGAATATAAAAATATAGGCTGCTGATGATTTCAGCATGTTGACTGACCGGAGATGGAGATCAGAGTGTTGTTCATCACATACACCCAGGTGCACCTGCGAGGAAACAGCTGGGGAGACAAAGTCATTCATTTATTGTGCAGGAAGTCCAGCAGATGCAGACCAACGAGCCTCAGATCCTGCAGGGTCCTGGTCTGGACTAAAAACTAGAGAAGATCCTGAATCTGGTGCCAGAGCTCCATGCTAATATTCAGTCATACTCACACTGCCACCTACTGGCAATAGGAAGTAAAACTTGTGTGAAATTCTTCTGAGCATCAACCTCTGGGGCTGATCGACAATATGGCGGTGCCACAAACTGCAGTTCCTCGAATGGCCACTTGAGCCAGAGCTGGGTCAAGTGATCTGTGTCCAGATCGACTGATTGTGTGGCCTAAACTGTCAAAGTTTGAGAAGTTTTCAGGATCAGGATCAGGATCAGGATCAGTTATCAGTCGTTGCCTCAAACGTTTGACTCTATAAAAACTCCTGTAACTTTGATATATACATCTTTATTTTTACTTTTAGGGTTTAAGTTAATCAGAGGGAACTGTGTCTAAACTAGGGAGACCAGCTGTCGTCAATGAAGAGCAAACTGAGTTATTGAGACTAATTCTAGAGCAGACTGGAACTCCAGGGCCCCTGAGTCAGATCCTGGCAGTGTGGAGGACAGCATCGTCTGACACGTTCACACACACGTCTGCGGTTTGTTCTGACTCGTTTAATGTGTCAAAAGCAACACGAGTGCTGCTCCTGCTAGTTTAAAGTGAAGGATGTCGAGTTTCCCGTCTCTCACCTGTTCCATACAGTTCTCATGTAGCTCGTTCAGGTTCAGAGTGTAAATCCCCTCCTCGGCTCCGAAGATCAGGTACTGATCTGAGTACACACATATAGTACTGACAGACTGACACAATACTTACAAATACTACAATACTGACAGCAACATAGATGCCGACAGCCTCAGAAAGTACTCAAAAATATTAGAATAACGATAAAGTAAGAAAACACTGAAAGAACCAACAAGAGAAAACACTGAAAGAACCAACAAACAAGAGAAAACACTGAAAGAACCAACAATAGAAAACAGTGAAAGAACCAACAAGAGAAAACACTGAAAGAACCAACAAACAAGAGAAAACACTGAAAGAACCAACAAGAGAAAACACTGAAAGAACCAGCAAGAGAAAACGCTGAAAGAACCAACAAGAGAAAACACTGAGAGAACCAACAAGAGAAAACACTGAAAGAACCAACAAACAAGAGAAAACACTGAAAGAACCAACAAGAGAAAACACTGAAAGAACCAACAAGAGAAAACACTGAAAGAACCAACAAACAAGAGAAAACACTGAAAGAACCAACAAGAGAAAACACTGAAAGAACCAACAAACAAGAGAAAACACTGAAAGAACCAGCAAGAGAAAACACTGAAAGAACCAACAAACAAGAGAAAACACTGAAAGAACCAGCAAGAGAAAACACTGAGAGAACCAACAAGAGAAAACACTGAAAGAACCAACAAACAAGAGAAAACACTGAAAGAACCAACAAGAGAAAACACTGAAAGAACCAACAAGAGAAAACACTGAAAGAACCAACAAACAAGAGAAAACACTGAAAGAACCAGCAAGAGAAAACACTGAAAGAACCAACAAGAGAAAACACTGAGAGAACCAACAAGAGAAAACACTGAAAGAACCAACAAACAAGACAAAACACTGAAAGAACCAACAAGAGAAAACGCTGAAAGAACCAACAAACAAGAGAAAACGCTGAAAGAACCAACAAGAGAAAACACTGAGAGAACCAACAAGAGAAAACACTGAAAGAACCAACAAGAGAAAACACTGAGAGAACCAACAAGGGAAAACACTGAAAGAACCAACAAACAAGAGAAAACACTGAAAGAACCAACAAGAGAAAACACTGAAAGAACCAACAAGGGAAAACACTGAGAGAACCAACAAGGGAAAACACTGAAAGAACCAACAAACAAGAGAAAACACTGAAAGAACCAACAAGAGAAAACACTGAAAGAACCAACAAGAGAAAACACTGAAAGAACCAGCAAGAGAAAACACTGAAAGAACCAACAAACAAGAGAAAACACTGAAAGAACCAACAAGAGAAAACACTGAAAGAACCAACAAGAGAAAACACTGAAAGAACCAACAAACAAGAGAAAACGCTGAAAGAACCAACAAGAGAAAACACTGAAAGAACCAACAAACAAGAGAAAACACTGAAAGAACCAACAAGAGAAAACACTGAAAGAACCAATAAGAGAAAACACTGAAAGAACCAACAAACAAGAGAAAACGCTGAAAGAACCAACAAGAGAAAACACTGAAAGAACCAACAAGAGAAAACACTGAAAGAACCAACAAACAAGAGAAAACACTGAAAGAACCAACAAACAAGAGAAAACACTGAAAGAACCAACAAGAGAAAACGCTGAAAGAACCAACAAACAAGAGAAAACGCTGAAAGAACCAACAAGAGAAAACACTGAGAGAACCAACAAGAGAAAACACTGAAAGAACCAACAAGAGAAAACACTGAAAGAACCAACAAGGGAAAACACTGAAAGAACCAACAAGAGAAAGCACTGAAAGAACCAACAAGAGAAAACGCTGAAAGAACCAACAAGAGAAAACGCTGAAAGAACCAACAAGAGAAAACACTGAAAGAACCAGCAAGAGAAAACACTGAGAGAACCAACAAGGGAAAACACTGAAAGAACCAACAAACAAGAGAAAACACTGAAAGAACCAACAAGAGAAAACACTGAAAGAACCAACAAACAAGAGAAAACACTGAAAGAACCAACAAGAGAAAACACTGAAAGAACCAACAAGGGAAAACACTGAAAGAACCAACAAGAGAAAGCGCTGAAAGAACCAACAAGAGAAAACGCTGAAAGAACCAACAAGAGAAAACACTGAAAGAACCAGCAAGAGAAAACACTGAGAGAACCAACAAGAGAAAACACTGAAAGAACCAACAAACAAGAGAAAACACTGAAAGAACCAACAAGAGAAAACACTGAAAGAACCAACAAACAAGAGAAAACACTGAGAGAACCAACAAGAGAAAACACTGAAAGAACCAACAAGAGAAAACACTGAAAGAACCAGCAAGAGAAAACACTGAAAAAACCAACAAACAAGAGAAAACACTGAAAGAACCAGCAAGAGAAAACACTGAGAGAACCAACAAGAGAAAACACTGAAAGAACCAACAAGAGAAAACACTGAAAGAACCAACAAGAGAAAACACTGAAAGAACCAACAAACAAGAGAAAACACTGAAAGAACCAGCAAGAGAAAACACTGAAAGAACCAACAAGAGAAAACACTGAGAGAACCAACAAGAGAAAACACTGAAAGAACCAACAAACAAGAGAAAACACTGAAAGAACCAACAAGAGAAAACACTGAAAGAACCAGCAAGAGAAAACACTGAAAGAACCAACAAACAAGAGAAAACACTGAAAGAACCAGCAAGAGAAAACACTGAAAGAACCAACAAGAGAAAACACTGAAAGAACCATGAAATAGTGACGGAACAAAAACAGAACAAGAGAAAACACTGAAAGAACCATGAAATAGTGACGGAACAAAAACAGAACAAGATAAAGCACTGAAAGAACCATGAAATAGTGACGGAACAAAAACAGAACAAGAGAAAACACTGAAAGAACCAACAAGAGAAAACACTGAGAGAACCATGAAATAGTGACGGAACAAAAACAGAACAAGAGAAAACACTGAAAGAACCAACAAACAAGAGAAAACACTGAAAGAACCATGAAATAGTGACGGAACAAAAACAGAACAAGAGAAAACACTGAAAGAACCATGAAATAGTGACGGAACAAAAACAGAACAAGAGAAAACACTGAAAGAACCATGAAATAGTGACGGAACAAAAACAGAACAAGAGAAAACACTGACCCGCTGTGAAAATGTTGAGAAAGATAAACAGGAACAGAAAAACAGGAAACATTCAGTGCGTAGTCCCTTCAGAATAAAGGCATAAACAATAGATCTCAGAGGGTGAGCACACCTCACACACACCTGCGGTGCATCTGATGTACCTGGAATGTACCTGTCCATGTGTCCAGGTGGAGCTGCTGGTTCCTCTGTGTTCTGCACTCTTATATTAAATGTTTCTTCTGTGGATCTTCTGAATCTGAATCTGAAACAGGAACTCGGACTGTGCTGGATCACGTAACCACAGGTTTGTGTTCTGAACACCTGTTCCCATTATTTGCACATTGTTTGTTTTCTGTCTCTAAATACTAAAACACCTGTGAGCCTCGGCTGCTGTTGCTATGGAGAGGAAACCAGAATCTGGTCTAAACAGCTGAACTTAAAATCTATTGCAATGCAATTCTAACAAGATACCTGTATGATGTACAATAATAAGAAGACTGAATCTTCTGGTGACAGGGGTCAGGTCACAGAGGTCAGGGGTCACAGAGGTCAGGGGACTAAGAGGTCACAGAGGTCACAGAGGTCACAGCCCACAGAGGTCACAGAGGTCACAGAGATCACAGGCCACAGAGGTCACAGAGATCACAGGCCACAGAGGTCACAGAGATCACAGGCCACAGAGGTCAGAGGTCACAGAGGTCACAGCCCACAGAGGTCACAGAGGCCACAGAGGTCACAGAGATCACAGGCCACAGAGGTCAGGGTCACAGAGGTCAGGGGTCACAGAGGTCAGGGGACTAAGAGGTCACAGAGGTCACAGCCCACAGAGGTCACAGCCCACAGAGGTCAGGGGTCACAGAGGTCACAGCCCACAGAGGTCACAGAGGTCACAGCCCACAGAGGTCACAGAGGTCACAGAGGACACAGGCCACAGAGGTCAGGGGTCACAGAGGCCACAGAGGTCACAGAGATAACAGGCCACAGAGGTCAGGGTCACAGAGGTCAGGGGTCACAGAGGTCAGGGGACTAAGAGGTCACAGAGGTCACAGCCCACAGAGGTCACAGCCCACAGAGGTCAGCGGTCACAGAGGTCACAGCCCACAGAGGTCACAGAGGTCAGAGGTGAACGTACCTCTGGTGTCGGGGCTGATCCAGGAGGCAGCACAGTGAATCTTCAGAGGACAGCCGTTAAAAACCTTTGAGAAACAAGCTCCCATCTGAAACAAGGAGGAAACACGGTGTCTCTGATGTCCACTGTGGTGTTTTTTGACATTTAGATTTTATTAAAAACGTCAGCACAGCACTACTAATCGTTTCCAGACACAAACATGTACTTTGGCTTATGGTCAGAGGGTCTTCATGCAGCAGCCTCCAGGACTGAAGGAGTGGAAATGATATTTAAAGCAGTGAGGATGAATCACATTCCTTCCTCTGACAGCTCTCAGCTGGGCTGGACCACCTGAATCTACATGATCTTTAACAGCACTCTGTCACTGAAGGTTTGAACTGAAATTCTTTCTTCTTGATAAACGACTTCAGCTGCTCAACAGTCTCTGTCCTCAGAATACTGCTCACAGTCTCAATGGGCGGCAGGTCGGGACTGCTGGCAGCCGGTCCGGTACCTGCCTCGCTGGAATAAGCAGGACGTCCCTGGAGGAGACGTCGTCTGGTCTGCGGCTCCAGAACCTGATTGTGGCTTTCAGCATTAATGGAGCCTTCACAGGTGTGCAGCGAGCACCAACACACCTGCAGACCAGCACAGAGGCCGGCTGCTGAACTGAAAGCTGGAACTGTGTGTGTGTGTGTGAGTGTGTGTGTGAGTGTGAGTGTGTGTGTGAGTGTGAGTGTGAGTGTGTGAGTGTGAGTGTGTGTGTGTGTGTGTTCAGGACTTACGTGGACTTTTGGTGTAGGTGGGAGTCCATTGCTGACAGGTTTCTGATGAAGAACCAAACACTGCTGTCAGTATACAGCCTGTGTGTCTAACCAACATTTACCTATAAACACATTTATCTTTATATTTTATTGTGTAATTATAATAATTAATTAATAATTAATCACTAAGAAGCTTTTGAATCGAATATAAAACACTAAAACTGCTCGGCCAACATCTTCGTTCTCTGAACTAGAAGTGAGTCACAGAAATATATCTGCAGGATATCTGTAATGTTACACGATGATATGAATATACATCATATTATGAAATTAAATGATTAGGGGAGGAGGAGGAGGAGTTTCTTTCTGTAGACGCAGCCTGATTTTCTTCACAGGATCAATAAAGTTAGACTGAATGATGTGATGAGCAGCAGATATCTGAGAGATAATTTCCTGTCTCCATCCACAGCTGAGAGTCAGTGGAGAGGACTGATCCTGATCTCCAGGACCTTCATCATCTTCAGACCTCCTCACTTTTCCACCTGCAGAGGGCGCAGCTGACCTCCTCACACATGATGCTGCTCTGACCGGCCTCTGCTCTGCTGCTGCACCAACATGTCACAAACATGAATCACAGTTTGTCTTACTGGAGGATCTTTCTTGTCCTTCCTGCTGTGGACAGCAGGAGGCGCTGCAGGCTGCTGATCGGAGGAAGACGGGACATTCCCTGCCAACAGAGAGAGAGGCAGGTCAGAGAGGCAGCCGGACACATGGGCAGGTATATTCCAGGTGCATCAGATGTACAGCAGGTGTGTGAGGTGTGCAGGAGTTAAATCATCCACAGGGAACAGGAACTCGGACTGTGCTGGATCACGTAACCACAGGTTTGTGTTCTGAACACCTGTTCCCATTATTGGCACATTGTTTCTTTTCTGTCTCTAAATACTACAACACCTGTGAGCCTCGGCTGCTGTTGCTATGGAGAGGAAACCAGAATCTGGTCTAAACAGCTGAATATTTAATCTGGTTTGGACAAGGTGTAAACTTTTGCGGATAACAGTAGTTATGATACAACCAGTGATTCAGGGCAGGTCCTGTGGTTCACACTACAGATCTCACCCAGGCTGCTCAGTCTGTGGGGGGGGGGGTTAGGGGGCGGAGGTCTGGGGGGACCCTGGGTGGCTGAGCAGGCAGGGCTTTCTAACACAGGATGGTGCTTTATGGTACCCTGGTCCTGGTTGCCATGGTGATCATCATCAGACGGTGGGGGGACATCCTGAAGAGGGGTGGGTGCAGAGATATAAGATAAGACTTTATTAATCCCCAGCCGGGGAAAGTCAGGTGTTACAGACAGCAGAGAGAGCAGTTATATGTAGATTTTATACATAAAAGAAAAAATATGTAAAAACATATTTTGTCCCAAAGAACTAAAGGAAGTATTTATATATATATATATATATATATATATATATATATATATATATATATATATATACATAAGTATAGGACAGGTGAGAGGACACACCTGAGAGGGAGGAGCTTCAGGAGGAGGGCTGGGCTGCAGTGTCCAGTCTTTTATACTGAAGAGACAGAGACAACTTCCTGTGAGTCATTAACATCCAGTGCAGCGCCACCTGCTGACAGTGTTGGTGAGGGTCTAACCTACAAGCAACCTCAACACTCACTGCTGCATGTCACCGTGGTCTCCATGGTGATGGGCAGCATCAGAGACACCCAACTGGTCAGCTTCCACCTGTCCTTCACCACAGCTGTCATCATCTTTAGCCTCATCTTCATCCTCACCCGCAGCTTCGTCATCCAGGTGAGTCTCATGACCCCCCCTGGAGGGAAAATACTTGACTCCTGAATATTTATGACTAAATGTGGAGGAAACATACTTCAACAAAAGCTCAACACCCCAGATTCAGAAAAATCTGTGAGTGAACCTTTGAGTTGAGACTATTTATCAGTGAAATGTATTACCTGTGTCTGTGGAATGAGGGGGAGGGGCTTACCTTAGCTCGAGCTTCTCTTCCACAGACCTCAGCAGGCTCCTGATTGGACAGTTTGCAAAGAAAGAAGAAAACATAACAACCTGAGTCCGAGAGGTAATCACAGACTTTAAACATGAGTGCTGCAGCCATGTTTTCTACTCACTGACCTGAGTGAATATTTGAATACCTCGGTCTTGAACTCAAAATAGAATTATCAGTGTGACGTCGTATCAACCAACAAGATGTTCATCAGTGTTGCAGGAATCCTCAGAGCGGATTGTTCTAACTATAACTAAATAAGACAGACTGATCCTGTATGGAGACCTGAATATTCACATCAACAGAAAGAATGAGGCCAAAGCTGTAGAGCTCGTGAATTTACTGGAAGAAGTTCCTCGATGACAAAGCTGAAGCACAGTTCTGTAATAATGAGATCCTGTCAGACACACAGCTGTGACTGCTCTGTAAATGACACGGTGTCATGACATGAGAATGCTGGAAACTCTAGAACATTATTCTCCACCACTGACCAGCTGCTCAGCAGCGCCCCCACCTGTCCACAGTTCCCTACATCAAGCTGATAAGAACTTCCATCTTTTCTCACTAACAAAATAACCTCAATCAGAGGCAGCATCGCTGCTGATGTGAAGACAGACGACCTCAACAAACCCTGTCAAACAGATGGAACCATGGGAAAAATTCACCTGTATTACATTAACTGAGCTCTGCAGGACCGTCACTGAGTCTGTCCACCTGCTGTGTTGATCCTGAACCTGCAGCATTTTAAAGCAGGTGTTTGACAGTGTTTCAAGTCATGTCCGGCCTGCTTGATGACCTCACCTGCCTGATGACCTCACCTGTCTGATGACCTCACCTGCCTGATGACCTCACCTGTCTGATGACCTCACCTGCCTGATGACCTCACCTGTCTGCTCTGTTCTGACCTTGTTCAAGGTTCTCGGAGGATTTTTCTGCGTCGAGCTCTCTTAGTGTTTTGTGTGAAGAGAAGAAGCCTCAGAACTGAGTTGAACACAGTGTGACCCAGTGGGGAGGCTGAAGGTCAAAGGTCAGCACATTCAGACAGTAGAAGAAGAAAACGTGGCGGTGACCCGTGCTCGGGACAATCGGTGGAAATATCAGTCGTCCACTTAAAACCATCCAGAGCTACATTTTCTTCACCGTTAGCAAATATTCCAAAGTGCTCAAATGCTGTGTGTTTAAATTTTCATCAGCACCACCGCTGCACTGTGTGCACCCCCACCTCCACCCCCCTCTGAGGGGAGTAATAAATTATTCAGGCAGAGCTGAGGTCGACACTCGAACATACTGATGGAGCAGAGAAACACTGCAGCACTCAGCTCCTTCTTTACATTAAAGAGGGCGTCGGTGTCCGTCGCTCTGCGGCCGTTTCATCAGGGACTGTTCAGATGTTTAGTCGGGTTCACGTCCACCAGCAGGTCTTCTCATTTCACATACACCCCCCCTCCAGATCTGGGCTGGAGGCAATCTGTGATTGTGGTGCAGCTGTCACATGCAGCACTGCAGCTTCCAGCAGCATCATGTGACCATCGTATGATTACATCGACCCCCAGAGCAGACAAACCAGCCTGAACTCTGGATTATCACAGTTTCAATCCTGAAACATTTTAGTCCAGAAAAGTCGTACGATTCATTTATTTCATGTTCACACGGAGCACACAGGAAGTCTCCACTGAGCATGCTCTGTGGGCCGAGAACTGCAGTGTGTGAGGAGACCTGCAGAGGAGTACACAGTATCTGTGGATGCATCACAACGTGAAACAGATGAGCGGAACAGGAGAGGTGAGATCACTCAGAGGCGGAAATCAACACAGTCAGCACGTCTGCTGCTAGCTAGCTACCAGCTAACATCTGTACAGCGTGTTCATGGGCTGTTTGGGGGATCAGGGATTGATTTGAACAGCTTCAGACTATCAGGTCATGAAGAACGAGGAAGCATTCATGCTGCAGCATGAGGACCCTCACAGACACGTGACTCATCTTTGCCTCAGTCTGAACACCTTCACATATGAAGGTATGTTTAACTGGGATCTAGGGGGGGCAGTGTGAATGATCTTTCAAACACGTGGTCCTCTGTGACCTCAGATCAGTTCTCTGCTGCCGACCACGAAACGCAAACTGATCCTTTTCTCACCTGTTTCCACTGAGGATGGATCCTGATCCTGCGACAGCATCTCCATCCTCCATCTGCAGCTCCTGCAGGAGACACCAGACAGCAGAAATAGATTTGGTTTGGTGCTGGGGGGTCTGAGGTGTGTGTGTGTGTGGGGGGGTCCCGGCTCTCTAACTTCACGTGATTATTTTCTGCTCAGACTGTCACATTCATTCACTCCCATTAAAGCCTCGTGTACACACTTCAGTCAGAAGGTTCCCTCAGAACACATGTGGAGGCAGCTGATTGGTCAGGAGGACGCTGGCACTGACTCAGCAACTTCCAACTGTGGAAATCCCAACGGACCAAAACACTGCTGCACCGATCCACATCACTCCACCTCCACATCTTCATCTGTACCACACTCTACCTCTCTGCACAGCACTGCAGCTCCACACAGAGACAGAGAGACAGAGAGAGAGACAGAGACAGAGAGAGACACAGAGACAGAGAGACAGAGAGAGAGAGACAGAGAGAGACACACAGAGACAGAGAGAGACACAGAGACAGAGACACAGAGACAGAGAGACAGAGAGACACACAGAGACACACAGAGACAGAGACAGAGAGACACACACAGAGACAGAGAGACACACAGAGAGACACAGAGAGAGAGAGAGACAGAGAGACGCACAGAGACACACACACAGAGAGACACACAGAGAGACACACACAGAGACAGAGAGACACTCAGAGACACAAAGAAACAGAGAGAGACACAGAGACAGAGAGAGACACACAGACAGAGACAGACAGAGACACAGAGACACAGAGACACACACAGAGAGACAGAGAGACACACAGAGACACAGAGAGACAGAGAGACACACAGAGACACAGAGAGACACACACAGAGACACACAGACAGAGACAGACAGAGACACACAGAGACACACAGAGACACAGAGAGACACAGAGAGACACACACAGAGACACACAGACAGAGACAGACAGAGACATACAGAGATTCAGAGACACAGAGACAGAGACACACAGAGATTCAGAGACACAGAGACACACAGAGACAGAGAGACACACAAAGACACAGAGAGACACAGAGATTCAGAGACAGACAGAGACAGAGAGTCACACAGAGACACAGAGACACACAGAGACACAGAGACAGAGAGACAGACAGAGACACAGAGACAGAGAGACACACAGAGACACACAGAGACACACAGAGATTCAGAGACAGACAGAGACAGAGAGACACACAGAGACACACAGAGACAGAGAGACACGCAGAGAGAAACACACAGAGACAGAGAGACAGAGAGACACACAGAGACACACACAGAGACAGAGAGACACAGAGACACACACACACAGACAGAGAGACACACAGAGAGACACAGAGAGAGAGACACAGAGACACAGAGACAGAGAGACACACAGAGACACACACAGAGACAGAAAGACACACAGAGAGACACACAGAGAGACACACAGAGGCACACACACAGAGACAGAGAGACACTCAGAGAGACACACACAGAGACAGAAAGACACACAGAGAGACACACAGAGACACACACAGAGACAGAGAGACAGAGAGACACAGAGACACACACACAGAGACAGAGAGACACACAGAGAGACACAGAGAGAGAGACACAGAGACACAGAGACAGAGAGACACACAGAGACACACACAGAGACAGAAAGACACACAGAGAGACACACAGAGAGACACACAGAGGCACACACACAGAGACAGAGAGACACTCAGAGAGACACACACAGAGACAGAAAGACACACAGAGAGACACACAGAGACAGAGAGACACTCAGAGACGCACAGAGAGACACACAGAGACAGAGAGAGACGCAGAGACAGAGAGACAGAGAGAGACACACAGAAAGAGACAGACAGAGACAGAGAGACAGAGACACACAGAGACACACACACAGAGACAGAGAGACACACAGAGACACACAGAGACACAGAGAGACACACACAGAGACACACACACAGAGACAGAGAGACACAGAGAGACACAGAGACACAGAGACAGAGAGTCACACACAGAGACACACAGAGACAGACAGAGACAGAGAGACAGAGAGACAGAGAGACACACAGAGACAGAGAGACACACAGAGACACACAGAGACACAGAGAGACACACACAGAGACACACAGACAGAGACACACAGAGACAGAGACACACAGAGATTCAGAGACACAGAGACAGAGACAGAGAGACACACAAAGACACAGAGACACACAGAGATTCAGAGACACAGAGCCACACAGAGACAGAGAGACACAGAGAGACACAGAGAGACACAGAGATTCAGAGACAGACAGAGACAGAGAGTCACACAGAGACACAGAGAGACACACAGAGACAGAGACACACAGAGATTCAGAGACACAGAGACAGAGACACACAGAGATTCAGAGACACAGAGCCACACAGAGACAGAGAGACACACAAAGACACAGAGAGACACAGAGATTCAGAGACAGACAGAGACAGAGAGTCACACAGAGACACAGAGAGACACAGAGATTCAGAGACAGACAGAGACAGAGAGTCACACAGAGACACAGAGACAGAGAGACACACAGAGACACACAGAGATTCAGAGACAGACAGAGACACACAGAGACAGAGACAGAGAGACACACACAGAGACAGAGAGACACACAGAGAGAGACAGAGAGACACACACAGACACACAGAGACACACAGAGACAGAGAGACACGCAGAGAGAAACACACAGAGACAGAGAGACACACACAGAGACACACAGAGGCAGAGACAGAGAGACACAGAGATTCAGAGACACAGAGCCACACAGAGACAGAGAGACACACAAAGACACAGAGACACACAGAGATTCAGAGACACAGAGCCACACAGAGCCACACAGAGACAGAGAGACTCAGAGAGACACAGAGAGACACAGAGATTCAGAGACAGACAGAGACAGAGAGTCACACAGAGACACAGAGACACAGAGAGACACACAGAGACACAGAGACAGAGAGACACACAGAGACACACGGAGATTCAGAGACAGACAGAGACAGAGAGACACACAGAGACACAGAGACAGAGAGACACACAGAGATTCAGAGACAGACAGAGACACACAGAGACAGAGACAGAGAGACACACAGAGAGAGACAGAGAGACACACACAGACACACAGAGACACACAGAGACACACAGAGACAGAGAGACACGCAGAGAGAAACACACAGAGACAGAGAGACACACACAGACACACAGAGACAGAGACAGAGAGACACACAGAGAGACAGAGAGACACACAGAGAGACACACAGAGAGAGACACAGAGAGAGACACAGAGACAGAGAGACAGAGAGACACACAGAGACACACAGAGACACACACACAGAGACAGAGAGACACTCAGAGACAGAGACAGAGAGAGACACAGAGACACAGAGACAGAGAGACAGAGAGACAGAGACACACAGAGACAGAGAGACACAGAGAGAGAGACACACAGAGAGAGAGACACAGAGACACAGAGACAGAGAGACACACAGAGACACACACAGAGACAGAAAGACACACAGAGAGACACACAGAGAGACACACAGAGACACACACACAGAGACAGAGAGACACTCAGAGAGACACACACAGAGACAGAAAGACACACAGGGAGACACACAGAGACACACAGAGACACAGAGACACACACACACACACACACACACAGGAACATAACCTCTCACATTGATCAGAAAACAACTGATTCCTAAAAACAGCAGTTGTGATCTACGTCGTCTACTCAACTGAAACCACACAAAGTTCATGTTTTATATAAAGTTAATATATATATTATATTTAATGTTTTACCTTATCTGCCTTAATGAAGTGTGATCCACATGCTTTGAGTTTGCTGGATGAAATATCTCCATAAAACATTTGTTTCATGTTTTTATGGATTTTTACAGCTGATGGTTTGACACAAGTGGAATCACTCGAACTAAAGCTGAACGTCATGTCAGCAGCTTAGCTTCACTTTCATTTCCTTTGTTCTGTTTGAAGCCGGACTTAAAGGTTTGTCAGTTTAATGTGTGCAGACTGGTTCTAATGGAAACACTGACACACCTGGGAGCTGCTGATTGGACCGAATCACCAACTAATTATGACGAAGCAGTTATAAGAGAGTGATGGTGACAACGGGACATGTTCATGAAGCAAAGAAGAAAACAAAACAATAAGAATGGAAATGATGACTGTTGTTACGAACACATTGACTGTTAGACTTGCTCGTCATTTATGGCAGCTGCAGTTCGCTGTAATAATAATTAGAACAAATATTAGTCCAGTTAGCATCACAGTGTACGTATAAGTAAGAGGTGGAAGGAAATACCAGGTTGGATTTGGCGGTGTAGTAGAGCTCCTCCTCACAGTCCAGGAAACGATCTGAGTCACACTGTGAATCAAGAGGAAAACCAGCTGAGTCATCACAGAGAAAATCTGCTGAGTCATCTCAGGAAGACAGAAGACGACAGTAAGTCAGTGAAAAAAAGCTTTATTTCTATGCCACTTACTGCAACACAGTCACAAAGTGTTTCACACACATACAAATATTAAAAATGAGTAAACATATCAGGTGAAAATACAATCGAATTTAAAACTCAGACAATAAAAGCAACAAAAAACAAAGATCTATAAAAAGAGGTTTGTCATGATCAAGTTTGTGTTTTGTGAGTCACTTCCTGTTTTATTTTGGTAGGTTTCTGTTCATTCCTTAAGTTCCTGTCAAGTTTCCCGCCCTTCCTAATGAACCTGACGTGTTTCACCTGTGTCCTATTGTCCACCTGCCCCTCCCTATTCATACCCTTTGTCTTTCCCCGTTCTCTTGCTGGATAATCTTCATCCCATGTCGAGTTTTCTTGTGATTCCTGTCTTCCTTGTGTATGACCCTGGTAGGATTTTGACTATTCTCTCTGCCTTTGCCATCAGATACCTTGATTTGTTGGATGTACTCTTGTTGTCTGAAGAGACTTTAAACCCTCTCAAACTCCACGTTTTTAGAAACAGCTTGAAACACTTCAAAGATTCAGTAAATCTGACAGACGGAGGACGAAGGCTCCGGATGGTTGAAGCTAAAAAGCAAAGGCAGGACCACCTTTTGTTTGGCGGTCAGAGCAGGGGATGGATAAAAGGTCGAGATCAGAGAGGTCGAGAAGTGGAATACCGGACGAGGAAATCCAAAACACAACTGGGGCCAGGGTCAAAATCAATAGGATCTTTGTTTATTCGGTTTATTCTGACTCTTACAGGAAGTCAATGGAGGGAAGCAGGAACGGGGGTAGTGTGGGACTGTTGGCTGGTTCCCGTTAACTTCCTGACAGCTGCATTCTGAACTAAGATTCTTAGTGGTCGATTTGATATTAGAGTGAAATGGACCAATAAACTGTGACTGCAGAGGAAAAGTTATTAGAATCGATGAAGAGTTTCTGCTTTGTCAGGGTTTAGGTGGAGGAAGATAAGCGACATCCATCCTTTGGAGGCTGCTGATTGAGGAAGGACAGCTGATTCAGGTTATTGGGATTAGCACAGAAATAGATTTGTGGTTCGTCAGTGTCACGGTGATATGATTCATCCTGAACGCTGTTGAGCAGTTGACCCAGAGGAAGCAGGTCCGATGAAAACGGGACCGGTCCAAGGGCCGACTCTTGCGGGACACCTCACAGCAGGGAGCTGACAAGGACTCTCTGATACAGACGTTAAAAGCTCTATTTGTCAAATAGGAATGAAACCACTTTAAAGCTGAACCAGGGATGTAGACAACCAATAGAATGACATGATCGATGGGGTCACAGGCAGCAGTCAGATCGAGGATGAGGACGGAGGATTCTTTGTCTGCATGCAGAAGAATATCATTGGTTACTCTCAGTAAAGCTCCGCACTTGATTTAGGAAGAAAGCCAGATTGAGATTTTATGACCATCAACGAACTGCAGGAGTTTGTCACTGATTTCAAGGATTCTGGATAAAAAGGGTACCATGGGGACTGGTCTGTAGCTAAGACAGCAAGGGACGGCTGAATGGTGTCAGACAGTGGACAACTGGACCTCACACCATCGACCTGCCTACAAGTTAAGATAAGAATTGTTCACAGTCAACAGAAGACGAAGCAGGAATGAATGCTAAACCGGAGACTTGGGTTGTGTTTATCACTTTTAATTAAACCAGAGAAGTAGACAGCTCATAAATCTTTACAAGTAGACATCTTAAACAGCAGCCCCGTCACATGGAGGTGACGAACTTCAGGTTTAGATTGTTCTGGAAGTGTCTGGAGCAGAAACATCAAAGCATCATGTACACAAATCATTAAACCAACTAACTCTGTGCTTAATTTGACTGGAGTAAGGAGGACAACTGGCCAGATGACAAAAGTAGCAGGACAGACTGGATTGTATGTTTCTGGCTTGTTGTAGTTGGTAGTAAAGGTGCATCAAAGGTAACACTTGAGTCCCTGCTGTCACGAGTGGGGCCAGAGACTAAAAGATTTAGAAATGTTCAGAAACAGTAATGACTAAAGAGCAGTTGTGAATGTCATCGTCTGTAATGGCCAATCAGATTTAAGCACAGGAGAGGACAGTGACTCAGAATTCATTGAGAAACCCATATTTGAGTTGGGAGGTCGATAAATCCATAAATTACACAACGAATTGGGTCATCACACACAATTTTAAAACTGATAAAAGACTTTTAAAAACATCTGTAACCCCCACCATGGCCAGTCAACCCGGGGGCAGAGCTTCACTACAGGGAAGCACTCCGCAGGTTCTAACAGGTCACGGTGAGGAAGAGGAAGTCCAGGTTTTGGGATGTTTTTAGATAATTGAGGATAAGAGATGTGTGTGTGTGTGTGTACCTCTTCATGATGAGCTTCAGTCTCTTTCCTCAGAGGAGGATCAAACTTCATCTGATCAACTGAGAGACAAAAAGACAGTCAAACTCCATCATCATCATCATCATCATCATCATCATCAGACGGAGAGGTAAACTTACAGTTGATCTCAGACAGAGTTTTTCCTTCTCTGGTGTTTCCAGACGGGATCCTCTGAGGGACCGAGGCAACCTGCTGACAGACAGACAGGAAGTCGAGTTGTTTGTTCAGAATAAGATGAAGAGGGCTCTGTGGAAGGCTGCCTCAGTGTGTCGGTGTGCTTTGTTCTTTTCTAAGGTTTTCTGTTGTGGTACCTGGAGCTCGTTCACCAGAGGAGAGCTCAGGAACTTCAGAGGAACAAATCCAGTGGATTTATTTCCCACTGGTCTTGTTTTATCAGTGGACATTCAGCCGGCATGTTCTACCAGGAATATTTTAAGACTTTGACACCGCGGATGACACGCTCCCCTGGGTCTTCTGTTTCTTTGGATATCGCCAGAGAAAAACGAAGGAAGCTCTGGGGCTCTGTGCAGAACCCGACAGAGAAACCCCCTCTGCCAGGCGTTCTGCTTGCTAATATTCAGTCCTTAGACAAAAGGGCTAGACAAACTGCTCACACGGGTTAAACACCAATGAGACATTATGAGCGACTGTGTTCTTGCTTTCACTGCGACGTGGCTGGAGTCCAGCATGCCTGACTGTGCTGTCATGCCGGTGGGTTTCTCCGTCTACTGACATGACAGAACGAAGGACTCAGGCAAGACAAGTGGAGGGGGTCTGTGAAGGAGAGCCTTGTTGTCAAAGTCAAACTGTTCCAGAGTCCGTTTGTCTGGAATAATTCAGAGACATGAAGGAAAACTGACGTGAAACTCAGTGATATCAAGTGATCTGACCTTCATGGTGGACATCTCAGAGCTGAACCTGGAGCTCCAGCAGCTTCTCAGTTCTCTGCTGTCACATGTGAAATCTGATCCGCCTGTAAATCTCACGCTCCGTCCTTCCCTCACTCGTGAACAAGACCCCAAGATACTTGAACTCCTCCACTTGAGGCAGGAGCTCTCCTCCAACCCAGAGGGGGCAAGCCACCCTTTTCCGGTCGAGAAACGTGGCCTCGGATTTGGAGGTGCTGATTCTCATCCCAGCCGCTTCGCACTCGGCAGCAAACCGCCCCAACACATGCTGGAGGTCCTGGTTCGAAGAAACCAACAGGACAACATCATCCGCAAAAAGCAGAGATGAGATCCTGTGTTCCCCAAACCAGACTCCCTCCGGCCCTTGGCGGAACCTAGACCCAGAGACCGGATGGCCCATAGTAGAGGGCCCCGGACTCCATACTCCCGAAGCACCTCCCACAGAATGCCACGAGGGACACGGTCGAATGCCTTCTCCAAGTCCACAAAACACATGTGGACTGGTTGGGCAAACTCCCACAAACCCTCGAGCACCCTGCGAAGGGTGTAGAGCTGGTCCAGTGTTCCACGACCAGGACGCAAACCGCATTGTTCCTCCTGAATCCGAGGTTCACATAATAATATATATATATATATAATTATAGCTAAAGAGGAAAACACTGAGGGTGTTCCTGCTCTGCAGGAGCAGCAGCTGCTCTGACACCTGAACCTGCTCTGACACCTGAACCTGCTCTGACACCTGAACCTGCCGCTGAGTGAAAACTCCTCCAGGTGTTTGCTGAGAGGCTTCAGGACATGAAGAGTCAACAGAAGGAACTGAACATACCTGCTGTTTAACATGGAAGCAGCCGATGTTTCTGACAACCTGCAACATGAAACCACTGAGCTGCAAAGAGACACGACTGACTGACCCAGACCAGGAAACCCAGCTGAGAGCATCATCATCATCATCATCATCATCATCATCATCATCATCATCACTGTTCAGCAGTTCCAGCCCTCACTGAGGTTAGTGTGATACGATGTGTTCAATAAGTTAGCATAGCCCTTGAAGGATGTTACAAGAACTGAAACGGACCTTGACTGGGAAAAGGTTTCCCACCCTAGAACTAGAGCATCAGCTATTGGACGGTTTTTATCTAGAGCATCGGCTATTGGACGGTTTTTATCTTGAGCATTGGCTATTGGACGGTTTTTATCTAGAGCATCAGCTATTGGACGTTTTTTATCTGGAGCATCGGCTATTGGACGGTTTTTATCTGGAGCATCGGCTATTGGACGGTTTTTATCTGGAGCATCAGCTATTGGACGGTTTTTATCTGGAGCATTGGCTATTCGACTGTATAGAGATGATTTATTCTGTGTCCTTGTCCACTCAGCAGAGGGCACTTCACATTAAACAGCAGACTAACATATAAAGTGACAGCTGCAGATACTAAATGGAGTCTGAGAGTCGTCCTTCAGTCAGCTGACGGGATGAAAGCCCTGTTGGAGGGTTGAGAGCAGGTCGAGGTCAAAAACAGACTTAGGCTCGGTTTCCCTGTCAGCTGCAGGTTTTCACTCATAATAACCTCACGTGTTTTCTTGTGTGTCTGATTGAAGTGAAATGTTTGGGGATTAAATGTGACCGCGGCCATCGTCACCATCGTCACCATCGTCACCATCGTCACCATCGTCACCATCAGCAGCAGACCTACCGTTCTGAACTGCTTCTGCTCTTTTAAATTAATGCAGCTGCACAACACAAAACATGACAGCGGTGAATAAAACCTCAACAGACCCGTCGGGACGAAACACATTTAATTTCCTGACCTGTGATCAGTTTCTGTGAAATAACTAATAGTTTTTAAAAACATCACTAATGTGTCAATCAATCAGTTTTACTGTTTGCTTTCACCCGCCCAGTGACAGCATCTAGTTTCTTTTTTAAACTGATGTGTTTACAACTTGGTCCCTGAAACAAATTTAACAAACTAAACTAATAATGAACTAAAATTAATCTTTGTTCGAGTGACAGTTTCTGTCTTCACATGTTTAACCTTTTTCTTTGCAGCTGAAAACCAAAGTGCAGCTCTTCAGTTTCATCTGAGCTGAATCTCAAACATGTTTCCCCATCAGAGTTTCATCAGAGTTTCATCAGACGGAGGATTTTACATTGAAGAGACAGTCCACTGCACCGCAGGAGAACTTCCTGCTCGCACAGGCACGTCAGACTGACTCCACAAAGGGCCGAGCGGCTGCAGGTTTACGTCCCAACCCGAGGAGGAGCGCACCAGGCTGGAATCAACCAACCAGCTGATCTCAGTCCACAGCTGATAACTAAGTGATCCCTTGATGCTGATTGGTTGGCCTGGTGAGCTCCTCCTTGGTTGGAGGAGCCACAAGGCCCTTTATGGAAGAGTTTGGACATGTCTGGTTAGAGGGTGGCATCTTCTGAACACAACAAATGCCTGAGGAACGGATTCAGCTTTGTCTTTATCTGTTCTAGCAAAGCTGCAAAAGTTAGCATCTCTTGCTAACTATTTTACAACTTACGGTAGTAACTAAACATTACGTTACATTTTCATCTTTAACACCATGTTACACTAGCTCTCCACTGAAATACACAAAGGATGCTGCTACCGTATCTACATGACATCGATCACCTGCTGGTGCTCTGCCTGGGACATGTAGCATTAGCTTCAGTCTTATAGCATTATGTCATGTATACAGCCAGGTTTCCTTTAAAAACGTCATCTTAAGAGCCGACTTCTCAGCTGACTCGTGGAATTTCTGCTTTACATTAGCTTATATATATGTGTGTGTGTGTGTTTTATTGTTATAAATAAAACTATTAATTATACCGTGAAAACGCGCTTGGTGTGACTGTGTGAGACCAGTGAAGGATGGCACCTCCATGTTCTGTTCTATATATATATATATATATATATATATATATATATATATATATATATATATATATATATATATATATATATGCAGTTTTCTTCAGGATAAATCTGGATATTTCTACATCTGCTGCTCAGATTTGGACCATCCTGGTTTTAAATGTGGGGGAAGAGACACACTGAAACACTGGAGGACTGATTCAGTTTTTCAAACACCCCCCCACCCCCCCACACACACACACACACACACACACACACACACACACACAGTACCGCCTGAACAGTAAAATAACAGCTGACTGAATAAACTGAATAACATGAAGCTCTAAGTACTGAGCTACAGCAACACTGAAGACTTAGCAAACAGCTGATGGAAGAATGAACTAATCTACTGATGTGACAGATCCGGACACCTCTGTCCTTTAGCCCCCGCCCAGTACCTCTGTATCAGTCTCGTCCTCGTCCAGGTGGTCCAGGTGGTCCTGGTAGGACGTCCGATCTGGGTTACTGACTTTATCCAGCAGCTCAATGGCCAGAGTCCGGCTGAGAGGCTGAGACACAAACGGGTGCTGGGTGGGGGGCACATGACGGCGTTAGAAATGTTTTCTGAGCCCAAAAATTCTGAAAGACTCTGAAAGTGTGAGCAGATTTCTCACCTGCAGCAGCTTGTCAGCAGCAGATCGTTTCTTCGGGTTCTTTGTCAGAGCGATTTTTACAAACTGATGAAAGTTTCCGGTCCTGCAGGCGAAAACACACACAGAGGAAGCACTGATAAAAAACACACAGGGCTGCAACTTACCATTATTACATGAATCGATCGAGTGGAAAAAAATGAAAAATGCTCATCACATTTCCCAGAAACCAAAGCGATGTGTTCACGTTTCCTCTTTTGTTCAACCAACAGGCCAAAAGCCAAAGATTCTCCAGTTTCTAACAGAAAAAGCAGCGTGAACCAGCAAATGCTTCGCAGAAAAGATCAATTATCAGAATCTTTGGCAATTAATTTCCTTTCCATCAACTAATCGATCAGCGTATTGCTGCAGCTCTAAATACCATAATCAAATCATGTTTTATTTTTGTAAAATAGATTTCATCACATTAGGCGTTGTGGTGTTCAGATGGAAATCAGTCAGGGCCGAGAAGACGATCTGAGGACTTTAACTCTCGTGTCCCTGCAGCGGTGAGCAGTGATTCGCTGCTTTGATGCAGAGGTTTTGATCTGACCCCACCTTGATTTAAAGTTCCAATCCGTCTAAAATCAGTCTGCTGCTCACGTCGCTGCTCTGCTGTCTTCAGCTGCAGCTCACATTCAAAGAGAATATTCTCTTTAGTAGTAATAACAGCACCTGATTGGTCCATGTTAATAATTCAGCAACTGCTTGATTGGATGCATAAATACTACATCACTGTTTCCATGCTAAGAGGGACGGACAGACAGACAGACAGACAGACAGACAGACAGACAGACAGACAGACAGACAGGCAGGCAGGCAGACAGACAGACAGACAGACAGACAGACAGACAGACAGACAGGCAGGCAGACAGACAGGCAGGCAGGCAGACAGACAGGCAGGCAGGCAGACAGATGGACAGACACACAGACAGACACACAGACGGACGGACGGACAGACAGACAGACAGACAGACAGGCAGGCAGACAGGCAGACGGACAGACAGACAGACAGGCAGGCAGGCAGACAGACAGACAGGCAGGCAGACAGACAGACAGGCAGGCAGGCAGACAGACAGACAGACAGACAGATAGGCAGGCAGGCAGGCAGGCAGGCAGACAGACAGACAGGCAGGCAGGCAGGCAGGCAGGCAGGCAGACAGACAGACACACAGACGGACGGACGGACAGACAGACAGACAGACAGGCAGGCAGGCAGACAGGCAGACGGACAGACAGGCAGACAGGCAGGCAGGCAGACAGACAGACAGGCAGGCAGACAGACAGACAGGCAGGCAGGCAGGCAGACAGACAGACAGACAGACAGGCAGGCAGGCAGACAGACAGACAGACAGACAGACAGGCAGGCAGGCAGGCAGGCAGGCAGACAGACAGGCAGGCAGGCAGGCAGGCAGGCAGGCAGGCAGACAGACAGACAGGCAGGCAGGCAGGCAGGCAGACAGACAGACAGACAGATACTCACCACTTCACCTTGTCTTTCAGTTTGGGTGGCTGAAAGTTACTTTTGGTCATCAGCAGCAGAGCTCTGACACACAGAGAGAAATAATCGGTCACCATGTTTAGCTGTTCTGCTTTTCTCTTTCTATTTATGTGTTTTGACTTTTTCCTCTGAATCGGTGCTCTGAGGACAGACTGGGGGCGGTGGGGGCGGGCTCGGCGTGTATGCATATTCAGTACATATATTATTTATAAGACACGGTGAAGACAGATATAACCAACTTCAACTCAACTCGATGATGATGATCATCATTTCAACATCATCAACACTGCAAACAGGTGTGAGACACACTGCACACACAACACACACAACGCACACAACGCACACAACGCACACAACACACACAACGCACACAACGCACACAACACACACAACGCACACAGTGACACACACACACACAACGACACACACTGACACACACAGCGACACACACACACACAGACACACACTGACACACACTGACACACACAGTGACACACACACACACACAGTGACACACACACACACAGTGACACACACACAGACACACAGTGACAGACACACACACACAGCGACACACACAGTGACACACACAGCGACACACACACACACAGCGACACACACTGACACACACTGACACACACTGACACACACAGCGACACACACAGTGACACACACAGCGATACACACAGTGACACACACACACACAGTGACACACAGTGACACACACAGCGATACACACAGTGACACACACACACACAGTGACACACAGCGACACACACAGCGATACACACAGTGACACACACACACACACAGTGACACACACAGCGACACACACACACAGTGACACACACACACACAGCGACACACACAGTGACCTACACAGCGACACACACTGACACACACTGACACACACAGCGACACACACACACACAGCGACACACACTGACACACACAGCGACACACACAGTGACACACACACACACACAGTGACACACACACACACACAGTGACACACACACACACAGCGACACACACAGCGACACACACAGTGACACACACAGCGACACACACAGCGACACACACAGCGACACAGTGACACACACAGTGACACACACAGCGACACACACACACCTCATGGGGTGGAGGTCGAACATCGGCGGCTGCAGCTCTGCCAGCTCGATGGCGGTGATGCCGACCGCCCAGATGTCACATAGCTGGTTGTATCCACCCGTCCTCTCCACCGCGGCTACCTCCGGAGCCATCCTGCAACAACACACACACCTGAGCTCTGAGTCAGCCAATCGCAGTGTCCGACACGCTGCCAGTCACAAAACAACCAATCGCTGACTGAATAAACACGGCAGCAGGTAGAAACATGAGGTAACAGCTTCGTCAGCTTCACAACGAGAAGGGAGAAGAAAAATGGTGGCTGACGAAGCTGCAGACTGTTGACCTCAGTGTTGCCATGGAGACAACTGAGGGGGAACACGCTCATACCAGTATGGAGTCCCGATGAAGGATTTCCTCTTTGCGATGGTCATTGTGATCTGAGCTGACACTCCAAAGTCCGCTGCCAACACACACACACACACACACACACACACACACACAGAGCAGGGGTCAAAGGTCAAATCCACTGTGTGCGTGTGTGTGTGTGTGTGTGTATGAGATGAAGTATGCAGCAGGTCAACACTGGTGACATCACACTAATGATGATTCATCATTACATTACAACGTAGTTTCATTCGTCATTTTTTCAGTCATAAGCCCGCCCCTCTAGCTGTGGGCGGAGTTTGTTGATGACATCACTGAGACTCACCTAGTTTGACGTATCCATTATCAGTCAGCAGGATGTTCGCTCCCTGCAGACACAACACACACCGTTAGCTCGCCGCTGAGGCTCCGCCCACTCAAGGTCAACTAAACAAAACACACATTTAATGTTCCTGACTTCCATTTAGAGAGTGAATGACACATCGCAGCTCATTAAAGAGGCTCTCACCTGTGCAGGTGTGTGTGGGGCGGCTCTTTAGCATCAACATTGACAATAGAAGCATCGACTGCTGCATACTGTCAATAACCATGAATAAATAATCATTAATAACATGCTGCTGGCTCACCTTAACATCTCTGTGCATCTTCCCTCTGCTGTGCAGGTAGAAGAGTCCCTGCGGCACACAGGACAGACGATTATAATCTGACTGCATGTCACCTGGAGAATCTAAGCATCTGATTGGACGCTACCTGCAGTGTTTCCCGCAGAACGTAAGCGATCTGGGCCTCAGTCAGTGGACCAGTTACTGAAAGACAAAACATCAGAATAACTTTTGTTTGGTCAGCCATGGCAGGACGGCGTCTGAGTTTAAAGTCAGTCCTGCACAGAGCCTGAAACCATGTCCGAAAACAACAGACATGAAGAATTCTGCCGCCTGTAAAGAAAAGTCAAACAAGCCTGAGCAGAAGAAAACACTTCTCGATGACAAGATGTGTCGCAGCTCGACGCTAACGATGATGAACGATGTCGTTCACGTCCACATGTTGTTTTTATACAGGCTCAAAGAAGGTCAACCATCCAGTATTTGAACACAAAAACAGCAAGAGGCACACAAATGTGGCACAGGCTAATGCTAACAAACAAGCTAGTCGAGCTGAAAAGTCCATTCGCCTGGTTGGACAACATTTAGTGAGGCTGTCGAGCTCTGCTGAGGATCTTTGCTTTACTGCAGCGGCTCAGAGTGAATGTCAGAGCTGCATAATAATAATAACAGTATAATAAGAAACTTGTATTATTTGTAGCACCTTTTCTACAAGAAAAGAAATCTTTAACATAAAAACCTAGAATGAGGATAAAAACATTAATGCAAAGATGGAGAATAAAACCCTCTTGATATAAAAATAAGACAGAATAAGAATGAAAATTAAAATAAATACAACAATGCATAACAGAGAGAAAAAATAAAAGAACTGAATAACAGTAATAAAGTTAAAAACAGAGTACATACAACACATAAAATCCAGTAAAAAACATTTATAAAGAAGCACAGCAGAGCATCAGTGTGATGGATGTGTGACTGCAGCTGCTGGAAAACCTCCAATAAACCAGCAGCAGGTGATCACAGGGTTCATGAAGGTCAATGAAGACGGCGTTAGCGATGTAGCTTGGTTCTAGTCCATTCAGGGCGCTGTGTACGAGGAGGAGGAGCTTAAAATCAGTTGTCAATGTTACAGGAAGCCAGTGCAGAGCAGCTAAAACTGGACTAATGTGGTCCTCCTCGTGGTTCTGGTTCATAGTCGAGCTGCAGAGTTCTGACTGAGCTGAATCTCTCAGTGGGTTTCTTCTGGGTGTCAGTAAATAAACAGTAAAATACAGTATATATATATATATATACATACATACATACATATACATATATATGTGTGTGTGTGTATATATACACACACATATATATACGTATATATATGTGTGTGTATATATATACACACAAATATATGTATATATACATACATACATACATATATACATATATATACATATATGTGTGTGTGTGTGTATATATATATGTGTGTATATATATATATACACACAAATATATATATATATACACACATACATACATATATACATATATATACGTGTGTGTGTGTGTGTATATATATATATATGTGTGTATATATATATACGTATATGTATATATGTTGAGAGAGGCTGACTGGCAGCAGCTCTGTTCGCTCTCTGACTGATGTGTCATTCAAGGTGAGAGCTTCAGTTTTTGCCAGTCTTACATGCCTGGTTATAAAGTCCCCAATCAGAACGGTGTCTGGTCTCTCAGGTGTGGGGTCACCAGTACTTCCTCTGGCCCTGGGCCTAGCAGTGGTTTTGGGGATATCCACTGGGACAGAATGGATGAATGGATCCACTTAAAGCCAGCAGGAAAACACTTGGGGTGTCTTCTGAGTACGACTTAATCCAGATTGCTTCTCCAACATAAACAAGGTGGTTAAACTCTCTTGACCCAAAGCTGTTGACCTGAGGATAGAGACAGCTAATCTGAGACACAACCGGGGAC